>NC_089819.1:642500-942500 GCF_029633855.1 Hoplias malabaricus | reverse complement strand
AGGTTGAGAACCCCTGATTGAAAGAGTGCAAAATTAAACAATCCAAGAAAGGTTTTACCTAATAATCTTAAGACTGAACTGAGGTCAGCAGAGATGCTGCTTCAGGTAGTGAGTTTTCTTTGCAAACATGAAACGGGTCCATGCAGGAACAGCAAAGCTTTGGTCCAGCAGTTCTGAGCAAAAAAAAGCCACACACATACACAGTCACAGCAGCGACAGACTCTCTACACGCCAGTCAGGGAGGGGCAGGGGCTGAGAGGTTTCCATGGGAACAAACCTGTGGTAGAGAGGCTGGTCTAGCTGTCTGTCTGGTGGGCGGGACAAACTGTGGAACTTTGATTGGCTGAGTGGTGGCCTGAACCTGTGACAAGACTGCCCATTTACTCCAAGTGATAGAGAGAGAGACATACTGAGACAACAATAAACACCACTACTACTTTCTGTTTGAAGATGTACCAGGTGATAGGAGTTTTTAAACAGAATCTTTTGAGAGACTGGATCATACATGGATTTATAAGAATCTATAGTCACCTGTATATTGAAATTCTATTCAAATTTTAGTAACACCTTCCAATATCAGTGAGGTCAAAATGAAACTGCAGTGTTTTAACTTGTTTTTTGTAGTATACACCTAAGTACTGAAGAGCAACAGTACAGAAGTAAAAATATTGAAATTATACACATCACATAATAACATTTGTATCAAAGAAATTGTATCATTGCTGCTTAACAAAAGATACATTTTACTTACAACAATGGTGTTTTTCGGAACTATCCGCACAGGTTCTGTTCCCTGATTGGTTGACTTGCTGGATGATTGGAGGCTGACAGGAGAACTCTGAGGGTCCGAATTTGGAAGGCTGGGAAGGGGTGTGTTTGTGAGGGTGGTAACCATGGCAATGGTTGGTGTTGGCATCATGGCAATAGGTGTGGTGGGCGTGGCAGCTCTCAGCACCAGAGGTAGTGTCTTAGTGGCAATGACTGGAGTCACGCTCACTGAATTCTACACACAAACAGAGACGGACAGTGAGAGGGAGAGAGGGTGAGAACATTATAACACAGACAAACTACAAACATGGCCTTTATTAAAACAATGTGGATATTCACAGATATTCCTTGTTGGAGCCAAACTGCTAGAAAACTGAGTTGTCCTTTGAAACTATCTGTGAAATTAGCAATTGCTCTGTAATGCATTATTATAATATTTAAAATCTTGAAAACAACCCCTACCGATGCCTGCTCAGAACTGCAAAATCATCAAATCACAGAATGATTGACAGTGGAGTCATAAATGCAACTCAAACAAAACAAGGTCAGTAGCGGTGTTGAACCATGCTACCAATGACAACCTAGATGGGGAGAGAAAACAAAAACAAAAACAAACAAACAAACAAACAAAATCCCCTGAAGCTAATCTGGGTTTGAGCACCCCTGCTGCTTTTGAGAGGAAAGAGTCAGCTACAACACTGTAGCATGTACCCCTTTGACATTGTGTGTACCCTGTAAACCCAGTATTCCAAATGCTGGGCAGAAAGAGGTGCATGCCACTTTTGGGAGCAAGAATGTCAGCAAGGTGCTGCCTTTTTTGATGCTGTCTTTAATGCTTGAATTTTATCAGTGAGATAAAATATATAAACAGAATCATTCCCCTGTTAATAAATAACTAAATAAATAATAGAGTCTGAATAAGCTATAGCTATAGTGAATGAGCTGGAAGGCTTAAGTGTGAATAAGTGAAGTAAATATAATAACTAGTATAAAAGTAAACATATTTCTAACCTACTTGTTCCTGACTGATCAGTCCTACCCAGCTCCAATCCAACGTAAGAAATAAAACATAAGAAAACATGCAGTTACTGATTAGAAGAAAAGTATGGAAATTAGTGGACAGTGGTTTTAACCCTCGAAATCATACAGGAGTTCCACAGTAGGCCGATTTAAGGAGTACATACAGCAGGCACGTGGGTCAGTTATAATTGATCATTGAGTAGGCAACTTTCTTTAAGAGCAAGAAAACCAGGTCTTCTGTGAACGCAACATCAGGAATAATTTATTACCTGATATTCACTTTTCTAAATGTCCTAATTCCAGTTCACACACAGCATGTCACAACACAAATATTTAACATGAATTACTGAACAGGATATATTGTTTGCACAATTATTATACACATTTTTTTTTCTAGTCTATAGTTGTTATTAACAATCTTTTGTTTGGAGCAAAAAATCTGCCATCAAATCTGATTTCAGTCATGCATCCATAATTGGTTTATACTACAAAAATGAGCTGTGCTCTAGCTAAATACAAACACGATTTAATGAAAGACACAAAACCGTAGGTTTCACAGCTAAATGTCATTGTACCTTTAAGAACCAATATGAACACCTCAATAATAGTTTACATGAATGCAAACTTTACTAATTAAGAACTTCAAAAAGACATGTAATAGTAAATACATTAAGCCACTGCACCTGTGGAGCACTGAGGTGAGGTGGAGGAAGGCTCTGGCTTTGACTGGAGACCAAGGTGGTAGTCTTCCCCTCAGTCTGCAGGGGGAGCTGTGTCTGCGTCTGGAGCCTGATCTCCGCTGACTCCTGCTTCACCAGCAAATCTCTCCTCAGTTGCTCTACCACCTTTTTCTAAGGAGAGAATGCAGCCTCAGCAAACCCATGAATACACAATAAGCACAGTTCTAAAGAGGTCATGGTGATGTACTGCCCCCACAGGATTGGAGAGGCTCCACACTAACATGGCAGCTGTGCTCCACACACACACACACACACACACACACACACACACACACACAAATACTACCCTGTAAAATATGTCAGCACTGTGATTGCTGATGTAAAACAAAGGATTGGTTTATGATCAATAAAGCCAATGCTGATCAGTTTAAAAAAGTCTTGAATAGCTCTGATATTGTGATCAGTGATGTGACATCACTACCTTACATGGTGCAACAGGAAAGCCTTAATGAAAAGGTTTCACCATTTAAGCTAGAAAAAACAAGAAATATTAGAAAACTAAGAAGGCAATGATGATGTGAATTTTGCAATATTTCTGCTTTACATTCTATATCTATTTTTAGTCTAACAATAATACATTTCTTAACTCTAAGTTACAAGGGAACTTCAATAAAAAAAAGAACGTATATAACATGATGCATATATACAAAGTAATTGCTATGGAAAAAAATCTTTTTTTTTTTTACTTTTTCAAGGAATAAAGGTTTTACACGACTCCTCTGTGATTAAACTCAGACATTATCCGTTTTTATCGCATTGTCACATGATCACAAATGAAAAGAGAGCCTGTGTGATCTATTTTTTTCTCTCTCATTTTATCGCTGGATCAGGATGGCATAGAAGAGGTATTTTCTCTTATTTTTTTTTAATCCTGATATTGCTCGGCCAGGTGATGTTTGGTACCCTGGTAGTAAGTAACTCTTACATTTTCCTATTGCTCTGAAAAGGTTTTTTGGCAGTATCTTTGGAAATATGCACTCAGAGGCTAAATACTGTGTGCAGGAGTGCTCATATTACTATTTTATCCAAAGTGAGCTGAGATCTGCCTGTTAAAACGAAGAAATCCACATCCAGACAGGATTAAAAATTTAGACGACCACTGAGTTCAGTGAAAAACAGCAAGTAGTTTAGTCAGTAATTTTCTCAGAGGACGTCAGGGTAATACACAATCATGGTCAATACGGACTGAAATAAATTTACAGAAGACTGAATCACCCCAGGGCCCCATGGAAGTTTAATTCCATCAAATATTTATAAGCTTTATATACAAAAAATAAGTAGCTAAAATGAAAAATATAACAATAAAAGAAACCTATAGGCTATACTGTTTATACTGTGTTAATACTGTCACAGGTTTCCTCAAGTTAGAAAACATTTGTACCCTTATCTATTTTACATAATCTATACAGGCTCTTTTTGATTCAGTTTTTTTTTATTATTATTTATTTATTTATTTTTTGTAAATGAAAATCACCTTGTTTGATGCAGGTTTATCAGACTGCAATATATCCACATGAGGGCAGCATTTGCAATCAAAAAGCCTTTGGTGTTTAACAAGAGCAGTGCTTCACATCTGAAAAAACCTAATTCTCATCAAACCTATGCAATTTATAGTTCCAGTAACACTGTTCTAATGTGGTTTAAAGACTAAAATGAAATGCTCATGGAGCAGGGTTACAGCTCCGCGCTGAAACCCACTGAGATTTAAGTACGTGGACATTCCTGGCCACTTTTACATTCTTAAAAAAAAAAAACAAATTTACCTATTAATGTGGAACATCACCAGACAGTAAGACAGGACATTGTACTGTGGGACCACAAAAAAATACTGGGCTGATCCTATCTTACCTCCCTGTTCTCCTGTGACTTTGAGTAGCACTGAACTTAGATTGAATTAAATTGTAGATCTATTTTTTTTATTTATAGTACTATTTTAATAACAGTCATTTTTGTTTTATTATTTTATTGTCTTTTATTTTAAGCTGTTTTAAATTTTACTGAATAGCTTTTTAATCATTTTTATTTAATTACATATTCTGTTTTAATTCCATTATAATACTTTAATTGTTTTTATTTTCTTTTACTTTTTAAAATTCTACTGTAATTCTTCTTTATTGCTCTGTAAAGCACTTCGAATTGCCATTGTGTACGAAAAGTGCTCTATAAATAAACTTGCCTTGATTTACTGTGAGGCAATCAAAAATGTTTTTTTCTTAATGCAAGATATACATACTGCCATCATTTCCAAACGGAGGTAACTTTTTCTAGTACAGGAATATATATTTCACTGTCATAACACTCAACAATACTCATGAGACAGGAGAGAATAATGTCCACACATAATCCACGTGCCCAGTGCAAATATTAACAGAGGATTTAACACAACTAACATAACTGGCTAAAACTTCAAATAGTTAACTAATAGATTGTAGCTTGTAAGTCATGTAGTAACCAAACTCAGAACCTAGCAAGAATTTAAGAGTTGATCCTAAATGTAGAGAATGTTTTTATTTTTGTTTAGTAGATCTATTTTCGAGAAATCCACTCGACCCGCTGCTGAACTCAGTCACTGAGACAACGTTGGTCCTGTAGGCATTAGTGTAGTCTACTGTATCAAATGAAATCTGATTGTGTATGTGTGTGCACAGTTATATGAGTGCTTTATTATGGAACATTGTAAAGAATTTTATTTTCTTTGTGGATAACTGTGTGGCATTCGAGTCTTGTTGCTGAACACCTCCTCACACAAACCCACCCACACACTCCATAATACACAAAATGAAATGAGATTTTAATCTCTAATATAGGTCCATCTATTACACACAACTTTATCAGCAGAAAGCAGAATTCCTGCAGCGAATGTCTGCCATAATTAATCAGTCACATGCGCACACACACAAAAATCTAACTCTCCCAAGTGATATATAGCTGTGAGGATTCATTCCAGTGCTATACAACAGATGGTATAGAGGGCCCTGTTCCGGCTGAAGCACATAAGTGTGTTTTTGTGTACCTGAGAGAACCTAAGAGCAAGCAAGATCACATTATGTGTGGTTTATTCCTATAGGCTTCACTTTTTACACATAAAACTAAAAAGCTCTCACATTCATCACTTTACCTCACACTGACTCATTTTAAATACCACATACATGCAATTTATATAAGACAGAGCAGATAATATATCAACCTATTTCAAAAGCTAGATTTAAAAAAAACAATGTGAAAAATAATAAACATTAATAAATTCCTAATATTTCCACAGAAAAAAAAACACTTAAATATATAAATTCAAACCGGTCTATAACTTGAACAAAAGCTTTTACTTCACCATAGTGAGAATATTTTATTACACTCTTTAAGCACCTTCTATAATTTAGCACCTTCCCTGCCCTAGTGTAAGGCATCACATAAAACAATGTACTACAAGCTAAATTTCATTAGCACATTCAACACTAGTTCAACACTAGAGTCATCTTTATACATTTCCATCCATATGGACAATCTAAAATGTGACCCAGCAATGTTCCTAAACAGACCCAAAAATTATTTATATATCTATTTTTAAATGAACAATTTTAAGTAAAATAACTGAATGCTCAGTTAAAAAACAAATAAGTTCAATTACTTGAATTAACTAAAAGAATCATAGTTACCCAAAAAGTAATCAACCAAGCTCTTATCATTATCAACCAAGCATTATTTCAACCACATATTTCAATCAGGCTGCAACTGGAATTATGTAAATGCACTATGTGAAGCCAAGTCATTCTTATCACCCAGAGAGAACAGATAGGAACAAATCTAGTCATACTTATTGGAACCTTTGTTTTTTGAATACAATACACTAACTGCCATGACAAAATTACTTGCATCCTTGAAAAAATTAAGTTAACTTGATTCTCACTGTTTATTACCAAACAAACATTCAGAAGCGTACAAAGGAACATCACAGCAAACCAGTGCATCCCTGTTTTAGGATATATGTGGTGTTTTTCAACATATTAATAACATCCAAAGAGTTTACAGCTAATCTGGAGACATCTGGAACAAAGGGATAAACTAAGTAAACATTGGGTGAAGACCAAAGAGGACCCAATTGCTTAAGGATAATCATAAAAAGGCACAACTGACCTTAGCTTGGACCTGCCTAGACAAACCATAGTCCATCAGTGAAAAATGTTCGGTGGACCGCTGAAATAAAAATAGGGCTCTTTGGTGATGCAGACCACTGATTTTTCTTTGAAGGTGAAAACACAAAGCTTATTAGGAACAGAAAACAATACAGCTGGAGGTTCCATGATGTTGTGGGGCTGCTGTGCTGCCTTTGGTACTGGAGACCTTTAGATTATTAAACGAATGTTGAAGTCAGAGGATTACCATGGCATGATGGAGCAAAATATGCTACCACACATCAGAAGACTGAGTCGAAAATCATTGGTCACTGATGATTCAAACCACACATCCAAAAGAGCACATGAATTATTTTAAGAAGAAAAAAAAATCATACTCTATTGAATAAGCCAGAACTGAATGTAGATTTCAATTTCAAAACCACTTTACTAAAGAACTGAAATCTGTGCTGTTTAAAAGAAAGTTTTCTTATAGGGAATTGTGTTAAAAATGGGTATTTTATGTCCTTTTTAAGCTTTAAATATAGATGTTTTGTTTTTTTTGGGGAGGGGGGGGGTATTTGAAGCATGAAAAGAAGAAAATGCTAACTTCACAGACAGAAATTGAGAGGCATTAACAAAAGTGGGAACAAAATTTCAATATTGTACTTTGCTTTTTTTCATACCGAATAATATATATGTCTTTAAAAACAATGCTAATTGGAATTTGAGTAAATAAAAGCATGGTCTCTGTCTTTTGCACTCTGCTGTTTTCGTGCAAAAAGAATTGTCCACGAAACACCATCACAGGGAGATTTTTGGATCGTGTTAATGCACATACAGTCCGCTGCAGTTCTTATAAGTTGTTTACGTACTGTTTACATATTAGACACCTGTCAAATGGACGGACTCCCGGGACACCGAAAATATATGTCAGGACACAAAAATGTATGACTACTGAATTAAAACCTAAAGAATTAGTTATTCCATGCATGAGATCTCTTCCTCACAAAAAAGCTAAACTGTGGTGTCACAAAGCCTGAGGAGCCCACAAGCTTAACAAGCTTTAAATATTTAAATATGTTCCCCGTGGATCTCCGCTATATCCGTGTAGCTTGGGCTCTCAGCTTTAACGACATGTCCATCATGTCTGTATACCAATCAGGGGCGATGCTCAACAAAAGAGCCGGGGAAGCAACCAAGCTTTGGAGCCTAACAGACGCGCACCACGAGAGACGACACAGACAGTTTTATATTTATATGACAATCGCAACAACAACAATCAAAACAGTAAATAAGCTTTCAAAGCGTAGACCCTTTTCACTGCCTGCCCTTTCCCTACTGAGACCATTTAAACACAGGAGAGGGGTGAGGGAGCCAGCCTCAGTCTACAGCCAATCGGTGAAAGCTCCCTCCTCCCAGCATGTCTGGCTAAATATCAGAATAACTCAATGCGAGTCACCTGCTTGGTGAGGGTAAAAAGCCATTTGGAGAGGTGCATGAGATTAGATTAATCAAGGAAGGTAAAATGTTGCCATTAAGCTTAGATAACACATTTTTTTCTGCAGTAAAATGAATTATTCTCCTTAGGGGAGAGGTTGAGGTCTTTGGAATCTTCTTTAAAATCTTCAAATTAAATTTAAAAAGTGCCTAAAATGTTTTCAATATCTTTAAAAATTCTGAAGGATTTCTAGTAACATTACTTCATAAAATAGCCTCTAGTTTATTCACTGCCTCAATATTTGGGTAATTTCAGGCATAAAATGGAAACCAGCATGAAAAAGAATCATGATAAAATCGAGATTGTGACCCTGCAAAAAAAAAGAGAATTGTGATAATATATCTGTGCCATATAGCCCACCCCTGATGCTGATGCACATTTTTGAATGTTTATTAAGATAAACGCTTTAAGTTAATAGGTTTGCTCATGTGAAAGCTTTACATAAAGTAGCTTCAGACATGTGCGTATCTGGCTGCCTGGGATAGTCAATCACTTAATCAGCTGATGGTAGAAGACACTTTTTTACTCCTTTCTTTGTCCTTAGTTTCTGCTTTTTCATTTTCATCTGATCTCAAGACACTGCAGGAAGCAACTGCACGCACATGCAAACCAAGACACACAAGACACAGAAGCTGACACACACACACACACACACCCACACTATCCTAGGTGTGAGGATTTCTCTGGTTGATGTCAGTCTCTCTGTGTTGGTATTTAACCAGCTCTGAGCCTCCATTAAAATTCCACTCACATTGCCTGCTGCCTCATACACATACACCCCCCACCTCTCTCTCTCTCTCTCTCTCTCTCTCTCTCTCTCTACTAAGGTAAGGCATTCATAAGGAACAGTACAGAAGTGCTGATCTAGCTGCTAAAGCCTGATACAGAAAGAGCATTCTCATTCTTTTCAATTAACCTGCCCTTACACACACACACACACACACAGGTGTGTGTGTGTGCGCGCATTAACACAAAACTCCTGCAGTTTTAAGGATACACACATTTTGTTTGCTCTCATAGGACATTCAGTTAGACACACATACACATTCATTTTTTTCCTGCCCTGCAAGGAGGCATTATAAACAGGCCAGTGAGTTTCACAAAACCACACAAAGCTGGATCTCCAGGAGGCGAGAGGTGTGTGTGGTTATGGCTCGGCTTCCAAAGCCTGTACAAAGGGACCAGATGCTGCACACTGCTCAGCCCAATACCTAAACACAGCTAAAGTGCTCAACAGCTGGTGTCTCATTCTGCTATCTCCAAACCAAACAGACCAAGATCCAGCCTATGAAGTCCCAGAAAGTGAGAGAAAGGTACAAGTGAGATTTAGTATATTTCCTTACACATGCAGTCAGCTTTGCCTAATACGCCATATTGTACATTTTCAAACTTTCCCTGCTTTTTTTTGTATATTTCTGCTTATAATCGGCACCCTGTAATACACGTGTCTCTCCAGGTTTTGGATTTTAATTTACTACATCATCTGAATACAGCAGCAGTCATTCACACTGTGTGAACATTTCATAATGAATGGACCAACAGAAATGCTTATAAAAATTACATGGAATCAAATATTTTTATAATGACTTTCATTGAAAATTAAGGAGGTTTATTCATTCCCTTTTGGACAGCGACAATATAGTAGGTAGTACGTGGACCGGTTTTGATGTTTTGCTGTTTTGAAAGCAAGAACTATGACAACAATAAACATCTGAGCAACTCTGACAAAAATTGTGATATTTGGGTCAGAGAATCTCTAAAACTACAGGTCTACTGGATTGTGCCAGGTATGCAGTGATTTTTACCTACCACAATTTGACCAAGGAAGGGCAACTGGTAACCAGTTGACATGGTAAACCCAAAGCTCCATAATGTGCAAGGGAAGCAAAGACCAGCCTGTCAGATCTAATCCCACAGAAGAGATACTGTAGCACATAAATAGTGACCCAGCAAGATGGTCAAGGACGTCATAGGCTCACTGAGTAACTGGTGTTGATCCAGCATCTTACTAAGGATCTAGGCTAGTTTTTCTCCTTAATTGATGACCTGTGTATAAGTATTAAATGCCATCCAATATTTGCTACAAGTACTATTTAAGTTGCAAAATACTTAACTAAATACAACATCATAATCATACCCTATTTGCCAGAGCGCACACACACACACACACAAAAGTGTCTTCAACCCACATACAGATGCAATCCCAAAAAACAGCTTTACAGTGAAATAACAACCTCACATACACACTAAAGTGAAAAAAAGAAATGGGGGGGACGACGACAAAACTGCTGTTCTCTGACACAAACACACATTCTGACTGGTTGTAAGAAAGCAATTTACTCCACCTGTTGCTAAGAAACAGCGTTCTTCTCTCTCTCTCTCTCTCTCTCTGTCCCCCTGTCATGTTGAAATTAGCTTTGCTGGACTAGCTGATCAATACGAGTAGAGAAAGAAATGCAGAATATTGTGTGGTTAAATGTACTTGTCCACAGACTCTCTACTGTCTGTGATGTTAAACCGAGGGCAAAGTAAAAAGGAAATAAGAAATGTATTCATCTCTCCTGTTGTTCGGTTTTTAGGAAAAACAGATTTTCTTTCTGACTTTTGTGCACACTCCATTTTACTTTTATTGCACTGATTTTTTTGCATTCCACCAGCCTGATTTATAAACCCGATTTAAAATTAAATAAGGTATTGTATGGTAAGTGTGAATTATGGGTTTGTTAGAGGAGGTACTTTGAAATGGGTAAACTAATACAGTAATACTAATGTAGTATTCACACTTAATGTGATCATTATGAAACAGTAATTAATCATTTTTATCATGATGAGTATACTGACATGGTGGTGGTTTTAGTGTGTGTTGTGCTGGTACAAGTGTATCAGAAACAGAATTGCTAATGGAGTTTTTAATGCTCTCAGTGTCACTGCTGAATTGAGAATAGTCCTTTTTTTGCCATTAACAGACACTAGAGATTCTTAAACATATTAGACCAGTTTTGAGCATACAAACGGACTGGTGAGGAAACATCGTCAGAACTGCTTCTTAACAAGAACAACATACCAGGACCTTTAGTGGAATGGTACAATTGCCAATTTTAATCATACCCTACACATACAACCCAATAATAATCAAGACTATGTAAAACTGTAAAAATAATAATCCTGATAAATGTATACATCTACCAGGCAAAACACATTCCAAACATATTTCAAATCTTTAGTTCATTTTGTAAATTTCACAGTAAAGTTTTTACAATTAAAAACGACCACTAAATAGGCCTACTGAATAGTGCATATTAATGTTTGATTGAACCAAGTCTATATACATAAAAATGTTAAAAGTCCATAGAAAGATTAGCTAGAGGATGTTGTGGTCCAAAATTCAAGAGAGTGGAGAAAAGCATAAATTAAAGGAGGACAAAGCTGTAGGCCCAGCAGTGTCACAACCTCAATTACCTCTCACTCTTTGAACGAGAAGCTAGCAGTTTTTAGCACCAATAATTGTTGACGTTTTAAAGAGCTCTCAGCATGAGTGAACAGACAGGCAGAGGGAGAAGGAGAAAGAGAGAGAGAGAGCGAGAGTGAGAGCAAGGGAGAGAGATCTGAGAAGAATGAGAGCAATCAATAAGTGGCAGGTGGAGAGTCTTTTCTCGCGGAGATTTCACACTGTGTTACTATACAGCTTGTGAGACACGGAGTAAAGTGTCTACTCTTTCTTGCTTGCTTGACTAGCTTTCATTTCATTCTCTCCTGCTCAAATGGTCTGAGGTTTTTTAATCAGGAATTGCTAGAGCTAGCAGGCTTGCTTATGGTACTGTGAAAGAAGCATATCATATGTATCAACTTTCTCAGAATAGATATGAGTATGAGCGATTATCTTTTACATATATTGCCACTGAAGAACTGCTCATGCCATTAAGTCCTAGAATGGAACATGCATTTGCCAGAGGTCATTTGCAATGTGCGCATTTACAGGGATGAATCTGGAGATACACTGCTCTATCTGGCTGAAGCATGATTTTGAAACACACTATCCTTGTTTCTTGAAATTTGAGGACTGGGTTGTCCCTGAAAAATCTTGCACTGCCACAATATTCAGTCATTTTTATTAAGTTTTATTATTTATTTTTAAGCATTGTAACATTTTTCAGAGAATAGTTTTGGAATGCTCTTTTTGGGCTGTGTGTCCTTGGCATTTCATGTAACCACAAGATCATGTTCAATGCAAAATTTTGTAATTAAATGTAATGTTAAGAATATATTCAAATGATAGTTTATTGCAGATTTATTCCTCCCAGGACAAGGACTTCAAGTTACTGTGTGTGGGAAATAGTGTTTTTTATTTTATTTTTTGCAATAATTACTACAATGTAATTATAATCATACACAGGATAAGATGTAAAATATCCTATGCCATTTGAGCTTCACATAGGGCGAACCACACTCTCTTCGTACCTGCAGCCACAAAATTGTTCCTTCGCCTTAGTGTTGCTAAGGTTGCCCTGTGGCTGTTTATGATGCGGTCAGCAACCAGCTACCCCTTAACAACTACGGTTACTCATTGAGCCCAGTACATGAGTATCCAAACAACCCACTGCATCACTAGCTCTTCACAGGGGTCATCAGGTAGGCACCTCACCTCATCTGTGTTTCACTTAATTAAGCCAACGACACCTCCAGAAGGCTCAATAGTGAAGCCTGGCGTCCCAGACCCAACCCACTTCAAGCCAGCTATACAGTCCTACCTTACCCTTTACCATAAACAACTGTAAATCTACACTGGCCTCTCTGGTGACTAAGGCTGTACCTAGCCCCATTGTCACCGTTAATGCATGCTCATTTCCCCAAGTATTCTGTCATTCATACTAGCACTTCATACCAGTGACAGTGTCCAATATTCGTGTTTAAAACCACTGTCCACCTGTCTTCATACTTTTCTTGGGGCTTTGGCTTGTGTGATGTCAGGTCAGCCCAAGAACCAATCAGAGTTAGCAATACATTTATGTCACTCGCCTCAACAAATACATTGCTTCCAGAGCATAGGTCTCCTCAGTGATGAACCTACTGCAGTTGGACTGTGCTATTACTACAGAAGGGGTTTTACAATATGTGTTGCAGCCCACTAACCTTACAGGAGGCTTTCAAGCTTCTAGAAATGGGTCTTCTGCTGCCTGATACCGATACGTTTCTTTCGGCCAGTCAGTGTTTGGTGTACTGGGGTAGCAAAAAATAGGGGTCCACAGCACAATGTCACAGGAATACAGCGTGCGTTTATTCTCCGTAACCAATGTGTCACCAGCTGCATTCAACTCTCGTCCACTGCTAGAATGTCCAAACCCAGGCTAGCGCCATGGTTTTCCCCTTAATGCACTACTTGATTCAGTTGTTCATATTGCCATGGTGATACCACTGTCAATCACCCTGTCTACCCACCCACTCATCTCAGAGAAGGCAAGGGGACAGTGATTTCTTAAACTTTTAATAACTGTGAAACTTCTTTACTCTATACACTGACCAGCCATAACATTAACAGGACTCCTCTTTCTTACACTCACTGTCCATGTTATAAGCTCCACTGACCACTGGTGCAGTTGTATTTCTACATATATATATATATGACTATACACAGACTTTATTAGACCCCATTTATCCTGTTCTAAAATGGTCAGGCCAGTATTATTTGGGTCCTGGATCATTTCAGGAGCTGCACTGACTTGGTGGTCAGTGTCACTGGTCAGGTGGTGGTATTAAAATGTGTGTTGCAAAGGTATAAGTGGTTCAGACAGGGCAGGGATGCTGAAGTCCTTCCTTGTTGGACAACCTTGTAGATATAAAATTAGAGAAAGTAGCTCATCTCTTGCTGCACAGTTTTTTGCTGGTTGACTATTCTCAGTCCAGTAATGACAGTGAGATGTTTATATAACTCCAGATGCACTGTAAAGTCATCTTAACATTATGGCTGATTAGTGTAAGTACAGATGAAAAATAACATAATTAAAGTTGAGTTTAACACAGATTTTTTTTTCATATTTAAGAATGAGCAGACAGTGGCTTTAAAGCAGGTAGAATGCATGTAGTTTACATGCCGCTTGTTAAAAAATGCCCAAGTTGATTCTAGTTAGGGTAGTGCTTTCATAGTCCTTGATCTTAGTTGTAAAAAGACCATACATTAGGCTACTAATAAGCAAGTCCAGGGAGGAAAAAGCACTGGAAAGCAAATTAATAGCAGTTTAGACAACAAAAATGAATTCCTGTATAACTTTAATGCTGTAACACATTCGGGGGTGGTCAAATAATATCAGTGACTAACTAGCGAACTGCACCTACATGTAACTACTTTCAATGCTACAACTACTATCCAAGTACAAATTAAAATACTATGTTGACTTTACACCTATAACAAGGTACTGGTGTAAATACAGCACTAGTGAATTTGCTCACCAATTCAGTTGTATGTTGATCCCAAAGCCATGAGTAGATGAGGAAAAAACTGTTAAAAATTTACTATTAGTACATATAAATTAATTCTTACACCGAAAAGTTTATTAAGAACTTTAAAAACAGGTCAAGTCCCTATGTGACCAAAGTTGATTGTCTTCTTTCTCATTCAGTTTCTACTCTCCTTCTCTCTAATCCTGACTTTCCATGTCTGTCTCTTACCTGTCGCTCACTCAGCGCTGTGATCTTGGCCTGGAGGTCATGCAGCTGCAGTTTCAACTCTGCATTCTACACAAAGACACATACACAAGGCATTGCTAACATTCCCTTGGAGCCTGTATGTTTCTGTAATTGCACATAATTACTAATTTAGCTTGTTGATATGTTTCCTACCTGTGGATCTTGCTTCATCTGAGCAACCAGCTTCTACAGAGAAAAAGAGAGTTACATGTAAGTTTGTGTGTGTGTGTGTGTGTGTGTGTGTGTGAGAGAGAGAGAGAGAGAGAGAGAGAGAGAGAGAGTGTGTAGAAAGATCACTTAGTCTCTTCTCAACAGACACTCTGTCCAAAAATTAGTCTCTAATACTTTCAGTGCATTAAATTGTCTTCACCTGCACAATTCTGCCAGTTGCATTCCGATTGGCTAATCTGTACATCACTGTATACACACTTCCATGTATTGTTTTGTACTGGCTCTGGTACTGATCCAATGTAAAAAAAACTGCCAAATCATGCCAAAATAGTAGACTTGTAATTGGTCATTTTGCATGTCAGTCAATCTCTATTTCCTGCAGTAGTAGATGGTTCTTGGCCACATTATTTGCAAAAGGTACCAGACTCAAGACTGAGCTCTTAACTCAGTGTGTCCCAATTTTTTTCTGCAGTGCCCCCCTTTTGTAAGAACTTTTTTGTAAGAATTTTCACGCCCTGCTCATCCTCCCCCACCCCCACTCCGAAAAACAGTGCTAACCATGCTCAAACATGCCTCATTCATTTGCCTTGCTGCACCCCCTTGCAAAAGTTCTACACTCCACCTAGTGAGCTCACCCCCCATTTTGGTAACCACTGACTTAAAACTCATAAAATAAGAATGTCATGAAAAGTTCAGTCTTGTTCATAATTTACTTCTAATTTGTAAACTGTCATATATTTTTTATTCATTACACATAAAGTGACATATTTCAGGTTTACAGATGGCTTACAGCTTATGAAACCCAGAAATCCAGAATCTCATATTATTACAAGAGTTTGGGTAAACTTCTATTCAAACAGAATAAATACCATAAATCTCTCAGTCTAGTTCAACACACTCACACACAGTTGTCCAGACTGTCACTGCTATAAAGGCAGGCTGTTTTCTGAATGCAGTGTCAAATCATATAAGTGGAAAGCTGATTGAAAGGGGAAAACGTGGTGGGAAACGTTGCACGAGCATCAGGGATGACTGCAGCCTTGAAAGGATTGTCAAGAAAAGTTGATTCAAAAACTTGAGAGAGCTTCACAAGTGGACTGAGACTTGTGTCAGTGACTCAAGAGCCACCACACATCAATGTCTCCAGAAAAGGGGCTACATCTGCTACATTCCTAACATTAAGCCACTTCTGAAACAGAGGACTGGACTGTTGCTTAGAGGTTCAAAATCTCAGATGAAAGTAAATGTTGCATTTCTTTTAGAAATCAAGTCCTAGAGTCTGGAGAAAGAGTGGCAAGGTGACTTAGAATCCAAGGTGTCTGAAGTCCAGTGTGAAGTTTCCACAGGGTGTGATGGTTTGTGGTGCTATGTCATCTGCTGGTGTTGGTCCACTGCGTTTTATAAAATCCAGAGTTAATACAGCTCTTGACCAGGAGATCTTAGAGCACTTCTTGTCCCCCTCTGCTGACAAGCTTTATGGAGAGGCAGATTTCATTTTCCAACAGAACTTTATATCTGCCCATAGTGCCTCTGTGGAAGCAAAAGTGCTGCTGACTATATTACTGTGCTTGATTGGCCCACCAACTCTGTGGACCTAAACCACATAGTGAACTGAGCCAATAAAACACCTGGCCCAACAATACAAATGAGCTGAAGGCCACAATCAAAGCAACCTGGTCTTCAGCATCACTTCAGCTAAGTTGATTACCTCTATGCTGTGCCACAATGATGCTGTAATTAAACCAAGCACTAGTGTTTAAATTAATCTACTTGTCAGAAGTAGGACATTTCTATTTTGTACAACCTTTTCTGTTTGATCTAATGAATAATAATAATATAAACAATCTAATAAATAATAATAATTTTGTATTAAATTATAAAGAAAACCCACTTTCACAGTATTCTAATATTTTGTGATGCACCTGTATTTGGACGTCCAAAAAAGCAAAAATAATGCACTAGTGGCTGTTCATACAATGACCTCTAGAGGCTGACTGCGGTACAGCAGCCAGCTGTAAACCAGACTTACAGGGGGATCAGAGTTAAAAATATAAAGGCATATATTTTGGGGTAGTTCCCCCTGTCTACCACATTTTAGGCAGCAGTTTATGATGCAATGTTTTTATAATAACTTGTATTTTATTAAAATTTACTACAAACTCATATTAAATTCTAAAATGTGAAATCGGCATCATAATGTTTTTTTTATTACTTGTATATATTTTTAATTAGGACCTAAAGATCACTATATAATTTCATGTATGAGCTGAAATTGTGTGTAAAAATTACTTGATGGATCTGTATCTCCACTTTAAGAGCCTCCTGAAGACTCTGTAGCTCCATCATCAAGCCCTTCTGCCCAAATCCCACGCCTCCCTCAGCCTGAGAAGCAGAGAGGGAGAGGGGGGGAGAGAGAGAGAGAGAGAGAGAGAGAGAGAGAGAGAGAGAGAGAGAATTATTGATTCTTCAGACTAACAAAGGTTAATAAACACTCTTCACTGGGAATTCTTTGTAATGCTGATGGATGTAAACAATGCTTATTTGGCTATGACTTCAGTAGAGGATGAAGATACTTCTGTGTACTGATTCACTCAAAACTGCTCACATCAAATCCTGCCTGCACCAGTGATCCAACTCAACAGCTCTTCGTCTCTGTAACGTGTGTGCACACACATATGCACACAGATATAAATGCAAGCACAAAATTTCACTATCTCAGTCCTTTTTCAGATGTCAAAGAGGAAAAACTATATATGTTAAATGAAATACTTGGAGAGTTGTAGCACATATGACTAGGCTGCAATCGTCTCGTTTAAAGATTTGGACACTTTTGTTAAACATTTTGTTTTAATTTGCCTTCATAAAAAGATTAAAATGTGCTAATATCATACGTTAAACATTAATACAGCAGCAAACAACAAATTTTAATGTAAAGGTAGAGAGGAGTGAAGGTGTCCTGGGCAGAAAATGAGATCTCACAACTTATGTGTTGTTCTCAGCCCCTTGTTTTCATAGCTGTTCCTGCTGTGAGTGCATGTTAGTCCCACTCTGTGGAAATGATGGCTCTCCCCAAACTTTGTTTTGCCCTCACCAGTGGCCACCCACAAAGCTTTGTGTATGTAAGATGGAAGTACGCAGAAGCAAACATCCAGGAGAAAAAGTGACGATCCAAATAGAACTAGATCTCTGCAGAAGTATAAACCACTTAATTCAGAAATGAGAGAAAATAATTTTGGTGAGTGTGTGTAGTGGGAGAGTTGAGTATGTATGGAGTCCCAAAAGAGTCAAAAATATACCTACACCTTAACTCCCTCATGTCACTGAACATCTACCTTTTCGTCTATAGAACATGTTCATAACGTGTAAGGAATCGACATAAACACGCATGATTTAACTACTGACCTAACGTGTTGCCTCCATGTCCTGTGCTCCTCACTTTATTTTTTCTTTTAAAAAGCACCATGGAAGCAGTAACTATAAACGCTTATGTGAAATGTTAATATTCAAACAACGCTGCAGTACTTTTGTACAGTCAAGTTATCATTAAACAGCAATTTCACCAGTGTTAAATCAGCACTATTTATGTTAACAAAAAGAGTGTTAAAAAATGTTACATTTTAACTCTTAATTTAATTTAAAACTGACTATAACGATTTAACACTGGTGAATTCACTGTGAAAGTTAATACATTTCTTTCCTTCAGCTGTGAAGTTCACACACACACTCATTAACCACAATTTACTATAAACAACAATGCAGTGTTTTTATTAACTGTAAACTAATATAACATTTTTTAAACCTAAAGCAGGTTTGTAAGCAAAGTAACTTTTTTTATTGTCATGTTTGTATAATAGTTTATACCAATAAATAACGTTTCAATTCATAAATGCAGTGTTATTTTTTGTGTATATAACATTTTTCCCTAAAATAAATTAGTTGGCAAATTACCTTTTGAAAAGCTTCTGTGTAAAAGTATTATTTAAATTAAGCTGTGACTTCATGACTCATTTTGTTGAATGAATGTATTTACTCTATAGAACTGCTCTGAACACAGGGCCTGGGATGTTATCAGCTACTTAAAGTGGGGATCAGGTGTAAAAAGACCACTAAGCCTTTACAATGGGAAGGTGTTACTGGAACATAATACTAAATAGCAAATATTGCATAAAGAAATAGTTTGTCCATAAGCCATTATAATTTAAATGAGAATTCACATAGAGAATGTTCCTTTTTTTATAAACACTTCAGAATTTTAGTGTAATGAATGATGTGTACACACTTAAAAATGATGGTTTTATAGGAGTTCTTTATTACAGGAAACGGTGCAATATAGAATCCTGAACACTTGAAGAATCTTTTGCATGGTTAAAGGGTTCTTTGCATCATGAAGGGGTTCTTCAGATTGATGCAGAATGTGCTACAGGTGGTGTCCACTCATTGTCCACTCTGTGAGACACTCCTACATCTTTCGTACACCTTGTAGATGTAGGGTCAGAGACAGTAGCTCATCTGTCAGTGTGTGTCGGTCGTCCTCTAGTCCTTCATCAGTGACACAGGATGCTGTCGGCTGGATGTTTTTGGTCGGTGGACTGTTCTCAGTCCAGACACTGAGGGGTTTAAAAACTCCAGCAGCACTGCTGTGTCTGATCCACTCTACACCAGCACAACACACACTAACACACCACCACCACGTCAGTGTCACTGCAGCGCTGAGAATGATCCACCACCCAGATCATACCTGTTCAGTGGGGGTCCTGAGCGCTGAGGAACAGGGGGGAAGGGGGCTAACAAAGTATGCAGAGCAACAGATGTACAGTTTGTAATTGTAGTTGAAGCTGAGAGAATGGACAGTGAGTGTGGAGAGAGGTGGTCATAATGTTATGGCTGACCAGTGTATGTGTATGTGTGATTGTGGGGTGGGGTCGTGTGTGTCTGTGGGGTGGGGCGGTGTGTGTTTGTGTGTGTGTGTGTGTGTGTGTGTGTGTGTGTGAGAGTGACAGTGAGAAAGAAGAGGGGCCGTGTGTGTGTTCTGTGTCTGTGAGACTCAGTGGAGGTTAGATTGTGACTGTGACATCATCGATGGCAGTTAAGATTTGAATCAGTACTTTCTGGCCATTCATTTCAAAGGGAGTTCTTTATTTTTAAACACAAATTTATTAAAAATGACAAATCCAATCAACTCCAGTAATACATAGCACACCTCTCAGAGCCATGGGTTTCGAAAAGCAGTTTGAATGGAGTCTGTACATTAAGTGCTTTGGGCTGTATTAATTGCAGAACCTGGAGAATAATAACAACTAGATTTGCATTTCCTGAAGGAAATACATAGTGCTTGAAAAGAGCTGGAAATGTGCATGATCAGACACAGCAGTGCACCTGGAGTTTTTAAACCTCTCAGTGTCACTGCTGGACTGAGAATAGTCCACTCACTGTCCACTCTGAGACACTCCTGCCTTGTTGGTCCTCCATGTAGATGTGAAGTTAGAGACAGTATATGGAGAGAGATTCGTCTCAGAATACTTTACAAATGCATAAATGTTAATCCAAAAATTCACAAATATGTTTCACTATTCACAAACGAATACACCCCAATCTGTGAATCACAGTCTGCAATTTGCACAAATACAGTTACTCAGTACATTGTATAGATTTGTAAACTCGAAGTCTCTAATTTAAATGTATTTATAAACTGTTGAATCTGCGTTTGTGGATCAAGTCACTCACGTGTTTTCCGTGACATGCATTTGTTCATTTCCTCTCGCGGGTTTTGGGATTTGGAGACTTTCCTTTCACATTTTACCCGCTCCAAATACAAATGCAGCCTGATCCACAAATGTGGCAACGCTAGTCTGCAGCGAAATTAGGGAAGTTCCGCTGGACTTCGTCGTTAAATTTATGGCACCTTCAAAAGTGTTCCACAGTGATTCCCGCTCCTAACTGTCTGTGATATGAAGCTGAATTCAGTGACTTCGATTGCTTTTTGTTCGAACGTCCACATTAAATGTTGCACTAATTCGTCTCTATGTAAGTTGGCCGCACACGTCCGCACGCGAGAGGAAATGAACAAATACACGTCACGGAAAACATGTGAGTGACTTGTTCCACAAATAGAGATTCAACAATTTACAAATAAATTTTAAATTTGAGACTTCGACTTTACAAATATATGCAATGTAAATAAATTTTTTTTTTTTTATTTTCACATAAAATTGTGATATATCTATCCATTATCCGTAATCGCTTATCCAATTCAGCGTCACGGTGGGTCCAGAGCCTACCTGGAATCATTGGGCGCAAGGCAGGAATACACCCTGGAAGGGGGGCCAGTCCTTCACAGGGCAACACACACACACATTCACTCACACCTACGGTCACTTTTGAGTCGCCAATCAACCTACCAACGTGTGTTTTTGGACTGTGGGAGGATACCGGAGCACCTGGAAAAAACGCGGACACTGGGAGAACACACAGTCACCCTGAGCGGGAATCGAACCCACAACCTCCAGGCACCTCCAGAGCTGTGTGACTCCGACACTAACCTGCTGCACAGATTGAGATGTATTTATTTGTGAACTGTGAATATATATATGTATAATATAATGTAAAATAAATATATATATGTAACTTGTGTTTAATTTGTGAATTAACATTTATGCATTTGTAAAGTATTTTGAGACTAATCTCTCTGCATACAGTAGTTCATCTCTCACTGTACAGTGTGTGTTGGTCGTCCTCTAGTCCTTCATCAGTGGACACAGGATCCTGTCGGCTGGATGTTTTTGGTTGGTGGACAGCAGTGACACAGAGGTTTAAAAAATGCAGCCGCACTGCTGTGTCTGATCCACTCGTACCAGCACAACACACGCTAACACACCACCACCACCACGTCAGTGTCACTACAACACTGAGAATGATCCCCCACTCAAATCATACCGGCTCTGTGGGGGTCCTGACCATTGAACAACAAGTGGAAAGGGGGCTAACAAAGTAGGCAGAGAAACAGATGGGCTACAGTTTGTAATTGCAGAACTACAACTTTCTTCTGTCTGGTCAGTGAAGCTGAGAGAATGGACAGAGAGATGGTCATAATTTTATGGCTGACCAGTGTGTGTGTGTGTGTGTGTGTGTGTGTGCGTGTGTGCGTGTATGCTCATTTAAATGATTTCTTATGTCCAATTGAAAACTTATAAAAAAAAAAAAAAAATAAAATAAAATCTGAATTCTTGGACAAATAAAATTCCAAATCCTTGGAAAAATGTGTTTTTTAAAATAATCTTCTCACAGTGCATTGCACTTTGAAGCTACTATTAATACAATAAAGTCACATAAAAAAGAAGTAAAAATCCCTTGGGTCTATCAAGTCAAAACTGCACTAATTTAGCAAATTGTGAGACTCACCTCTAAAGTTCCAAAAACCCAAGAAAAATTGCATCTTTTTGTAAATAAAGCTTGGAGAAGAATTCCAGAAATAACAACAACAAAATGTTTTTCATACTATAGTCTAAGATAGAGGTTCCCAACCACTGGGCCACAAGTGATGCCCAGGTTGATGGGTACCAGGCTGCAACAATTGCCAGGACCCCATGGGAACTCGACTTTAAAAGTACTAACAATTTAATATTATATTTTCATAAAATCCAGAAATTTGAAATGGCAATTAAAAGACTCAAAGTATTTATATATGATATTTACATATCCATCTACTTTGTCCAATCTATGCATAGCAATGTGTATATGTATTCATTCATTCATTATCTGTAACCCTTATCCAGTTCAGGGTCGCAGAGGTCCAGGGTCCAGAGCCTACCTGGAATCATTGGGCGCAAGGCGGGAATACACCCTGGAGGGGGCGCCAGTCCTTCACAGGGCAACACAAACACATTCACTCACACACACACACCTACGGACACTTTTGAGTCGCCAATTCACCTACCAACGTGTGTTTTTGGAAACCGGAGCACCTGGAGGAAACCCACGCAGACACGGGGAGAACACACCAAACTCCTCACAGACAGTCACCCGGAGTGGGAATCGAAATGTGTATATGTCAATGCATAAAAAACCTATTTTCATAATATCACTGGAACAAGTGAACAAACTACTTAAAATGAGAATTAAAGGTTTTATTCACAGTCCAATCTGTCCCAACTTTCCAGATTAAAAAGAAGATGGAATCCTAAATATTTCATAACTCTCCTAAAGATGCTGTTGTCTTTTCCATCCACATATTTGTATTAGTTTGGTAATTTAATGCTGACGGCCATGGTGGGGGAAAAGCATACACTGTGGGGGAACACCGTTGTTTGGTGATCTCCAATTCGGGAGAAATTACAGAAAGTGCTACAAAACAAAAGAACTTGAGTTACAAATGAGTTTCTGTGGTAATTCAAACTAAGTGAGAAAAACTTACAGACACTTTAAATTTCCTCTCAAACACACTGTTGGAATTTAAACAACCAGAAAGAAATGCTCTTAGCCACAAAGGTTGACGTTCCCTTTAAATTACCACAGAAACTCATTTGTTGTTTAGTTTTTTAGTTTTGTAGCACTTTTGGTAATTTCTCCCGAATTTGGATCTGGAACAGCAAAAATAAGTCAATATTACCACCTATGGAGCAGTCAAAAGCAATATCCTCTTTTTCAGTTTATGTTTTCGACATTTTGGGTTCTCTCCCTTGTCTAAAAACACTCCAGATGCAAGCAGAGATAGAGAGAAAGCCTAGCATACTGGACTGAGCTAGTCTTTTCACACATTTACAGGCACTGGGGTTTCATAAACACATCAGCCTGATTTCCAGCATGCAAAGAGACAAGAGAACTTGCAAATGGTGAGGAAACTTCTGAATTTAAAAAAAGTGTTTTTTGATTGCAATCATAAACTACGTTTTTAAGCTATGAATACTTACAGACAAATTAAACTTCAGCCATGTACAAACAAAAGTAATTTTTACCCTTAAACATATCATTACACTTCAAAAGACCCTGAGTTTCTGAACATAAACCAGAGAACAGGGTTTGCCCACAACTGTAGATGTCTCCTTTAAGTGTTAACAAGAAGATATAAATATAATGGACAAATGTTAAATGCTTGCAATCTTTCTAAAGTACAAATTATACAAATTTCAGAAAAGTAGACAGAAGTTTGTTCCATACCTTCACAGCGTCTGCTGTCTTGAACACCATCCAAATGGCAGTGTGGGGGGAAAGGTGTCTGGAACTGAAAGAAAACAGGTCAGGTCAGACAAATAGTCACACCCATAACTAAATTCAAAACTTTACAATGACCCATTGGGTTCATGTAACGTTTATTAGTACACACTGAAACTTTTATAGTTAAATAAGGGAAGAATAGAGTTATAAGAGTTACCCTCACCCCCACACAAATTTGGCATAACAAAAATATACAGTTTTACATTCATTTTTTCTAATTCTTAATGGTTAACTTATGTTTATTTTGTTATTTTTGAAAATAAAAAAAAACTGATTCATTACCCATAATTATATTTTTCATTTTTGCATCCCATGCAATTAAAGGAATACTATGTAAAAATGAGCTTTTTTGGCTTCTGCGCTCCCCCTACCGGTTGTCTATTGTAATTCATGTTCATAGTAATGTCTGTCACACAGACACTTCTCTCTCATTGGTCTGGGTAACTGTAGGGCTGAACACAAATGTCCATGTGAGACTGACGACTTTCCCAAGGTAATTCATCTGCAAATTTGCTTTGCATTTTGGCTTGCAAAGTAGGCCAGTTGTTTGCCTCTCTTTTAAGCCCATCCACAATATCTCCATATTGGTCAATGGCAGATATTGTTTGCTTATAATGCTTTGAGTAACAGAGCATTTCAAGAAACCAAGGTTAGATTGTAACTGCCTTTCAAGTGTACTAGTTTAGTACAAAATGTATTAGTTCCACTATGGAACTAATATGACAGCTAATTTTAATTGTTTACTATTAATGAACTTAGTACAAAACACTTTCTTTTGTTTTATTTATACCCGGACTGCCACACTCAGATGGGCTGCTTGCAAAGATGCTCAGCGCAATCACAACTACAGTCTCTGACCAATCACAAACCAGCATTGTATTCATAGCTGCAGCCACAATTACGTAAGACGGTACACAGTCTCACTACACAATCATTTCATTTCCACAAGATGAAAACATTTTAAAGAAGAATGGGTTTTTGACATTTTCACTGTAAATAAACAAAAAACAAAACCCTCTTGTTTGTAAAAATGTTTCAACCATTTTTTTTTATGATGTAGTGTCAAATTCTAAACACTGAACTTGTAGACTTCACACCAAAACATAATCTATACTTACCCTAATAATTATCTAATATCTAGAATAGCCTATTAACTATAATAACTATTATCCTGTCAACATTAAAACATCAGACAACACAGACAAACACAGGCTGTCAATTATAATCTTATTATTTGAATATTTATTATTTTAATGTTTCTGGCCTTCAAAGAATGGGCAAGATGCTAATTCCTGACACTAATTCCAGACACATTTTCAATGTTGTTTGGCACTCTGTTAGAATAAACTGCTTATTTGTCTTTAATGAAAATGTAGGTGTGCAAAGCTATAGACATAACACTGAACATGTTTTTATTCTCCCACTTTTATTCTGTTACTTACTCTGAGCTGCTATGGTAACATTTTTGTGTGTACAGGATGAGAACATCTGGACTGTGCTCATGCATAGAGTTTTATAGCACAAACAACAGACTTGTCAAATATGACTCAGTTTTCAACTAACAATTTGGTTAAATTCAAATATACAGTGGAAACTCACAAGGCCTTACATGATACAAATACTGCAGTAACGGTGTAGTGTTTTATTTTTCATTAGCTCTGTCCACCAAGTTTGTATTATTATAAAATGGTAAGAATTCTTAGGCACCTTGTGATTTGATACAATTTTGATTCAGGGTGCCACAATGTGTAAAACTGATGTATCCTTTTTTTTTATACATCATAGGCATCTTATACAGGTGTTTTATCTTGACCTGGTTAAATGAAATTCATAATAACACAGAGCAGCACAACCCTTTCTAAAAACTACACCTTTTGAAATGTATGTCTGCAAACACAGGCATTCATGGTTGTTTATTCTCTACGTTATACACAAAGGCCTCTGCTGAAGAAAATCCAGAGTGCAACACATCCGGGAGCTTAAATAGAAAAACCAATAACAGAAAACCTAGATCTGTGACAAAAACACAGAAATACACTATATGTACCATGTTAATTCATTCATTCATTTTCTGTAACTGCCTGTCCAACTGAGTTTTCTATTGTTATATCACATGGGGTCTGAGAGTAATCTAGTCTATAGAAATGGTGTTGAGTTATTTGTGAAACAAACAGTTTATAATATTTCCAGATAGAACTGCAAAACTTCTCAAATTTGAATATATTTTCAACACAAACATCATCTTAAATTGTACCCGAAAGCTGCTTTCTGCATTATCCTCATATATATTTTTTATTATTATTAACTATGAGCATACTGTGTTCATGTCTACTTGTTCTGATTGTTTCTTCTGACCCCACAGTCTTTGTTAAATAAGAAATAAAAAAGGCCCAAAATGTTCACAAAATCATGATGCTTCAAAGCATTCTAGTTTCCACGAGAGTTTCTGCAGATAATGAGAAATGTTTGGAATCTAAATACTGTCCAGTAGTATCAGTCAAACAACATATGTCAACTGAGCCTTCATCTGAATACAAGCATAGTTAACTTTTTCTACTGAACCACTGCATTGTACAAAGATGACCTAAAACTGGCGTAGACGGTTGTGACTTAAACCATCGCTACTCGGTTAAAAAGAAATTTCATAGGTATCAGAGGTCATATTTGCTGAAGCTGTAACTCAAAACAGCAGTAACTCAAAATACATATCACTTGCTCTACAGAAGCACTGGTAAGGAGTTTTCATCCTCTATAAACATAAAGAGAAAAGTTGGCACAGCAGGCATTCTAACCATGATTGTTTGTGCTTCTGGCTGAGCAAGAAAAAGGAGGAAAAAAAGAGCTTAGTGCAGCATAATTCCAGGCTTCTAAGAAGCTATGAGGCCACTCCGCATTTCAACCTTCTTTCAGCATTGGGATGTGGTATAAATTTCAGTACAGATTGTAGCTTATTTTGCTATGTATATGATTTCCATCCAATAAACTTTTTGTAAAATTCAGCAAATGTTTTTCACCATCTCAATGTTGTTTCCCACCCCCACACTGGACATCGTACAGTATCAAAAGTGTGTATTTTGGCTTTGGGATTGTGCATCTGTACAGTCCCATGCCTGTGTACGTATGTGTTACTGAACGACAGTTACTGATACTGAATTAATTAGGTATTCGTTCACATTTCCAAGCAGTTAATAGTTAAACCAAAAACTACACTAATACACTAATTATACTGTAAACTAACAAAACGCAAAGATGACAGTGGACATTGGAGTTGCTGTTTTGTCTGACATGTTCCCTTCAGCAGTTCTTTAACATAAAAAAATAAAATAAAATACTTGACAGTTGTCATAGCAGACTCTGCTCTTCAAATTAAATTTTGAGCATTTAAACTATCCGTCAGTGACAGGCGCACTGTGTTACTCACTATGTCTTTCTGAAGTGAACAGGAGACAAATATAAAACAAGCTCATATAAACAGCCTTTTACACAGAAAAAAACAACATTTATTCTGCCTCAGTCAACACAGGCTGTATCACTGTGTATGGACCTCAGATCAGTGTCTGTTAAAGGAAAATAAACAGGAATGTTAAATAAAATGTGATATTTTAGACAGAAAAATTGTTAATTCATTTATACATACTTCATTATCTGTATCTAGTTCAGGGTCAAGGTGGGTACCCAGAATTACTGGGCACACCCTGGATGCCACGCCAGTCCATCACATGGCCAATCCACCTAAAAATGTGTGCTTGGACTAGTGATGCACGATATATCGGCGGCTGATATATTATTTGCCGATAGGTGGATTTTTTAGTTATTGTTATCAGTCCGATATTATTATTGAAATTTTAGCCGATATTACAACGGATAACTTGCCACATTTTTGTGCTTGTTAATACGCACTGAGAGCCTGTAAGTACATCTGCTGTGTGGACGTTTTTCACAGTTTCTGGGATTAAATTTCTCTGTGGTGAAAACAAATTTACAATATCAGCTACGTTCAGTATATGCACACACTGATAGCGGTGTGAAGAAAAAAAAAACAAAAAAAATACAGAAGTTTAAATGACAGAAATATGCTCTCAACCACCACAGTGCAGGAGCCCTTCATTTATAAAACACATAAAAACAGATATACACTCATTCAGGGCCTGAATTTAATACTGAAACATGATGATATACAATTACAAACACTCGCTCAAACACTCTCTCCCTCGAGTGCTTGGAGCTGCTTTATACCACTCTCTCCCTCGCTCTCCAGCAGAAAATCTTTGATAAAAATATAAATGAACTACAACTAATAAACGTAAAAGTTAAAAAAGTACAGAAATGTACAAATACTGAGGAAAATGCTTTTCTTATGATAACCTATAGTAAAATCTATTTGTTTTGCTTTAATCCAATGTGAATTTGCTTTAATTATACAAAGATAAAATTATTGGTAATTAATATCAGTATCGGCTACTTCAAGGTGCTAATTATAGGCTATCGCATCGGCCCAAGAAATTCAAAACTGTTGCATCCCTAGTTTGGGCTGTGGGAGAAAACCGGACCACTCTGAGGGAGAACACACCAAACTCCTCACAATCACCCGGACTGGGGCTCAAACTCACAATCCCAGGAGCCTGGAGCTGTGGGACAGTGACACTACTGCAAAATTACTTTGCAGGCACATTAGAACATTTCAATATTACATTATTATAATACAGGTTTTTAAAACAGTAAAAAACATTGAGATAGTCTAAGCAACAACACTGCAGTCAAAAATGCCCAGTGCACAGAGCTGTCACTCAAAAACTCATTAACCAGTTGGAACGCCATTTGTGATATGTTTGTGCTGTTCGGAAAAGTTAGGGAGCTTGCACAACTGTTAGTAAGCACAAAAGAGGGACTTGGCTAATTGTGTTGCAAAGTTTTACCTTTCATATTTGAAATGAAATGTTTTGTGTGTTGTTCTGACTCCATAAAATATCAACAGTCATCTTCCAGAGTCATATGCAATGCCTTTAATAAAATTAGGATACTGAACATCATAAGCAGCAGTATAAAACGTATTATAACTTCAGCAAAGTTGCTACTAGCTGTTGCACAGCCCAATTCCAAGTAAATAAATATATAGCCTAGGTTTACTAAATAGCAACTTTATATATGGAGAATTTGTATAAAGCATCATAAAATATTGGATATTCCCTACTAACAATATGACAAGAGAAACTGCATGCTTGTCATATAAGCTTGTTTTGTTAGGATTTACAAATTGATGGATTGAAGTCTCAAATTAAAAAGGGAGCTATTATGAAACACTCACTTTTTAGGTGCTGGAACACATATTTGGGAACAAGGAACAACTATCAACCCACAAACTGAATAATATGCAAGATAGAAATAAATCAAAGCTGATCTGATTCAGCCCCATTACTTGTGTCAAGTGTAGCCTCCTTACAAATATACCACCCTATCAGCTGAGCTTCTCCAATAACAGCACAGGTCCCATATCCCTGTGAGCAAAAGTGGGGTTAAATTGTATGCAACACACATGTCCGAAGCAGATAAATAAGAAAATCAAACAAAAACAAGGGCAGACAAATGAGTGAGATATGCAAACATAGTGAAAAGTGGAGAAGAAAGTGTACCAAGCTAAAACTGCAGATTCGTTTTGGCTGACCAATTTCACTGTACTTTGCAAATATGAAACAATCCAGAATTTGATGTATACAACCCCCATTAAAAAAGTGTGTGGGTGGGGGGGGGGGCTTATAGAAGACTCAGTTTACACTGTTTTGAAACAGTCCACTATACACAGTTAAATAAAAAATTTTAAAAAGGTGCATCCACCAAAGGCTCAGAAAAGGCAGCACTGGAAAACTATGTTAAATGTGTGTGACCTTCAAGTCCTCAGGTGACACTGCTCAAGAACCTGTCATGCTACTGTAATAAATATAGTATAAATGGGCCACGGAATACTTCAGAAAACTACAGTTACTTATCAAAGTCAGATTCTGCATTAATTAATGCAAGCTGAAACTCAACTGCACAAAGAGTAAGCCATACATCAAATCTGTACAAAAATGCTGACCAGTTCTCTGGACCAATGCTCGTCTCAGATGGTCTGAAAGACAGTGGAAACGTGTGATGGGGTCAAATGAGTTCACATTTCAGCTTGTTTTCATGAAGAACAGGCCCTGATTTCTCTGAGCCAAAAGGGACCATCCAGACTGTTATCAACAAAAGGTGCAAACCCAACATCTGTCATTGTATGTGCAAATTGGGGATTCCATCATCAATAGTACACAATGTCATTTAAAAGTTAAGAGAAACCTTTATAGAGTAATATCTATATGCAAGGGACAATGCCCAAAACAGGCTGGCTGTGGTCTTCGGGCCCTCTGGTGGCACAGTATTAAAAACAGACATGATTCTGTAGTAGAAATCAATGCATGGGCTAAGAAATACAGTGGAACCTCTACCTATGAACTTGATCCGTTCCGTGACCCGGTTCGTAAGTGGAAAAGTTTCTCGAGTCAATTTTCGCCATTTAAAATAATGGAAAAGCAATTAATGCATTCCACCCCCTCCTTTTTTCACTTTTTGCACTGATATGTTTACAACACTCTCAGATTAGTAAAAAAAACACATGTAGCGTTACTAAAAATAAAAGAGAAATACAGTGGTAACAGTAATAAAAAAGATAATAAAGTTGTAACTGGTTACACATCGCTACCTTGAAGACGTGACGACTGGCTGGAGGAGTAACACAGGCACTGGCTGTATGACGGGAGGTGGGGGGTGGGTGGAATAACGGAGAGTAGGCGGTGAATGTGGGGAGACGAAGCGTAGATGCGGCTTAACTTAGCACGAATTTCGATGTCTGCTATTTACACTAATGCTAAATTGCTAAAACTACAATGTGCTAATCTTAAAAGCTCACTCAAGTGTGGGGGGCGCTGGGAGACTTGCCTATTGGGGTCAGTGGCCATTTCCAGCCGCCGGCTCGGAGGAGGCTCGGGTTCGTTTCTAGAGTCATGGTTCGTTGGTGGAGGCAAAAAATATTCAAATAGCTGGTTCGTATCTTGGAAAGTTCGTTAGTATAGCCGTTCATTATTAGAGGTTCCACTGTACTGCCAAAAAACATGTTTTGTTTGCGCACAGTTCAAAAGCCAGCATCTATGATGGTATGGGGTGCATTAGTGGACATGGCATGGGGGACCTGCACATCTGCGAAGGCATAATTAATGCTGAACAGGTTTTGGAGCAACATGCTGCCAGCCAAGCCTTGTCTTTTTCAGGGAAGGCTTTATTTATTAGGGCTGCCCCGAATACCATTTGTAGGGTTTTGGTGCATTGGACGTAAAATTCAGCAAATTGTCTAATATTCACATTGGAAAGGGGTGGGGGTTAGCTAATGCGCATGCTAACTCAGTGTGTACACAAGTTAACCAGAGCTTTTTGGAGGTGCTTTAATTCAAGGCATTAAGCTGACAAATTGAACTGTAATTTCGCCATGCTTCGTTGTAAGTGGGCTGTTGTAGAGTGTTAGGTTTTTTTAGGCTTCATTCAGGACATTTATGTTAAGGCTGAAAACGCGTGGCGTGCTGGAGGACTAGAGTGATTTTTATTTTACTGTAGGGCTGGGTAAAGTGGAAAGTTGCCTTTATCTATAGACACATTTATAAAAAAAAAACAAACAAAAAAAAAACCCTAAATATCAGAGTCTCAAAATTCTCAAAAATCTGAATCTTAAAACCTAATAGTTATCCAACAAAACAAATATCTGAACAATCGAATATTTGGGGCCAGCATTATTGCTTATATTAGCAAGACAGTCCCAATCCACATTCTACATGGATAAACTAGTTCAGACCGACTGAGAACACTGGGGCATCGTGAATTGAAAAACGCTATAACTGAGACCCAAACTTTTGCACAGCTGAAATCCTACTACAAGCAAGAATGGGGAAACATTTGAAAAACATTTTTTAAAAGTGATTTTAAAAGAAGGCATGATGCCACACTGTGGTAATTATACCACTGTTCGAAATTGTTTGAAACGTGTTGCAGGCCTCAAATATAAAACGGGCAGATATTTTTCCAAAAACAATACATTTCTCAGTTTCAACATTTGAAATTGTATCTTCATAATATTTTCAATTATATATAGGGTTTGAATTTGCACATCATTTTTTCAGTCTGTCTACTTTTAATATGTTGAAAGCATTTTATCCTAAACATGTTTTCATTTACAAAATGCAATATAGCTGGTCAGTAAAAACATAGCAATTCTTTGTAATTTTCTCAATTAAAAAGTTTGAGAGAATGAACAAATCACACTTGATTTTTTTTAAAATTGCATTTGCTTTTTAAATACTAGTTTTTCTAGAAATGTGGCTTGTCCAATCACACACTCGTCTCTGCAGAAATCTTACATGTAAAGACTCAAAAATATATTTTTATTTTTACATATTTCCACATATATTATCACAATGGAAAACATGAGCAATATTATTGTCATTGTTGTTTAGGCTATTACATTTTTCATCCTTCCTGAAAAATGACAGCTTTAGATTCACCGATAACATAGTGAACGTGCCACAATTTCCTTCAGGATCTACAGAGCTACATTTCAGTTGTCACTGACTTAAAATATTTTTATTTCTTTAAAGTCTTGATAGGTGCAACAAATCCTAATTGTGTTTTAAACATTTTTTTACGAAAAGTATATCTCAACTATCAGTCAGTGTTCAGTGTTTCCTTCCTCTGTGTATTTGTGTTTGTAAATGTTGCATGTGCTGCCTTCTGTCTCTGTTCTAGCAGGACAAACAGCACTCCAACAAACTTGCTATAACCTATTCATCTCTGTGAGAGAGCTGAAAATGTGCACGCACACACGGAAAGAGAAAGCAAGACAGAAATTCCCAGGCAACATGAATTTTCTACAAACGTGCTGACATAACTGTGATCCAAGGCCTGTAAGGACATTAACCACAGAAATTTACGCAAAACCCAGTATTTATAAAGCAAAATACAGTGTATTACTTTACAATTTTTTTTTTTTACAATTTGCTTCCTTATATTATTAATAATTTTTGGTCTCTCAAGCACATAGCTGGCCATGCATTGCACTATGGCACCCCAGATTCATATTAAATAGTTTGAGCATTGTTTCAGCAATGTGATGCTGCTGACAGATATAAATACATGCAAGGATGATTGGTCAAATTTAATATTTTACTGATTTTCTTAGTCAAAGGTCACTGAATACTTTACCATAATACATGCTTATGTAATTAACAAAACATGACATTTGACTAAGGGTGAATATGCTTACAAATGTATATACAGGAATAATACTCTAAACTGAAAATATATTTCCCCAATTCACCGCCATCCTGTACATTTTAGGATATATTTAATTATTTTGCCATTTGTTATTAATCATTCAATACATTAGTTACTATATATTTGTCTGAAAAGTTACAATATGTTCCATCAAAGTCACTCAGATCTGCTGATCTGCTCTTCTGGTACTGCCTAAATCTAGGTTGAAACATAGCTGAGGTCTGGCTTTTGAAATCATCGACCTAAACTATGAATAGAGTTGCCACTGCATGTTAGGCAGGCCCCCACATTGTCTGTTTTGTAATCCCACCTTAAATCTTACTGTTTCATGTTTTATTCTGTATGAAATTTGCTAATATGTTTGGGGTTTGTTTGTTTATGCTATGCTATTTATGCTGGGAATGTTGTGTTTAACATGCGCTGACTTGTGGCTTTTGCTATATTCACTGGAGAGCACTTTGGTCAATATTGGTGCTTTTTTTAAAAATGACAGTGACAGCCACTTATTTGTATGAAAAATGTATGAGTCCACTTTGATACAGTCTAAATCATCAAGCAACAAACACTGTACTTCAAACAGTCAAAATACAGCCTTATAAACAAGCACAACAATAAACGTGTGGAGCTATTTTTTAAGGAACCCAGGAATAAATGAGCCTGAAATTCGACTCTTATGCAGAGTTTATTTCGTAGCTGTAGATCTACGAAAAAAAGAGAAAGGAATGACAAACAGTCGAATCAAAATGACTAACCCTCCACTAACAAATCTCATCGACAACGCGATGGAACAAACCCCCGTTCACCCGTATTCCGGCAGTCCCGCCTTTGCTACGCTCTGATTGGTCAGCGGCATATCCTCACACGCCTTCCGCCTTGTGGGCACGGGATACCAACCAATCAACACAGCTCTTCATCTCCTACAAAGCTTGAGGAATTATTCAGTTTTAACATATCACAGCCTACAAGACGGTAGTCCGTACAGAGTCCTACTATTTACTTTTTTCTTTTATTTATCGGTTAAGAAAACAAATAATATTTTGAATTAAAGCTGTATGATGTGATGCCACTTCTCATTTAAAGATACAGATGTCAAATAAACATCATAATAGGATCCATTTTTAAGTGTCTACACCAGACTTTAACTGATAATTAACACGGACAAATGTATGAAGGCCTGAGTATTTCTCCTCACACACATGTATGTATATTATATCTAGTGTTATGTATAAACTGGGGGCGCTTCAAGTCAATTCCATCGCGGGGAGGCGTGGTTTATCAGAAAACGGGTGGGAAGCAAAATTAAAAATAAATAAATAAGTAAAGTAAATAAATAAATAAATAACGCGTGCCAGCGCATTGCAAACCGGAAATACAGCTCCCACCTCCGATCACTTTACGCTAAAAGCTCCAACAAATCCGACATCTCAACCAGGCCTTTCAGCATTATCACTCCGTTAAGTCACCTCCTGCTACTTCTGACGAGCTTTTAAAAAAAGGGCAACGTAAAAAAAAAATACCCAGCCGTTTTCTTGGCTACCAACTTGTCCCACGATAAATTCGTGAAGCTGTGAAACTTACGGGTCTTCGACGGCCTGTTACACCATTCACAGCACATCAGCTCGACCAGAGAAATAAAGATATTCAGTCACGACGAGAAGAGTCTGCTGCTGAGTTCTCATGGAGCATCCTCGACGTGAACCTCGGTCTGAGGGGTCGCACGTACGCTAATAAAAATAACGGATACACAAATAAGTGAAAACCATTTTTTTTGTTGTTTTGGGTGTTATTCTACGTTCAGCTTTTGTCTAAGGTAAATGGGCTTTTACGTTGGGAAAAAAAAGCCAGCATCAAGTTCTTCACCCCTCTCCAAATGAGCTCTCGCCCCAACTCCGGGAATAAGCAGAAACGAACAAAACACACACACACACACACACAAGAGGGCTGCTTCGATTCAGCTCTCCGTAACAGTGACAGATCTTACATATACGAGACTTCCTGAAAAAAACGAATAACGCCAAGCATAAAAGTTGCTGTTATAATGAAGAAATGTCGAGGTGGACTTACCCGCGTACTCACTTCCAGCAAAGCAGCCAAACCTCGTTCTCCTCACACAAGAATTATTTAAATAAATATGTACTATCAACCCTCAATATATCTCTAAACCGAATCCTGCCCCGGCTTGTGATTTATTCCGTTTGCCTCGTCGGCGTTTCCATAGCGACCTGTGCCGTATCTCCTATGTAACGAGTTGGATTTTATTTTTCGTTTTTACAAAAAATACGTATAAAAAGAAAAAACTGAGCTACAAAACAAGAACTCTTCTTCAATCTCATTCAGCCCGGCCTGTGCACACCACGTATCAATGCGCGTTCGAAGCGAGAGAGAATGGGACAGTTAAAGTGTGGCGTGTAAAACACAAACAAAAGGATAAGCACGACTTGGATTCATTCTTTAATACGAATATCTAGTTTCTAACGCTTATCGCTGAAAAATCTGACCAAACCGGTCGTGCCGCAAGGAAAAGTCGAGTTTGAAGAGAAGGGACTACTTTACGCGACGGTGCAGCGAATTTATTTCACTTTGCCTAAGGAACGGGGGTGGTGCGGCCCCCCATTGCCTAGGGAAAAGGACCCGGATGGAAACTGAAATTGGTGGGAGAATCGAGGCACCTGCACGCAGAGCATTTCGGGTAATCACACTTCTGCAACTTTTTTTTTCTCTAGGTTTGTTCACTTAAGTTCCATTTTCTTTCTTAGTGCTTTTTATAGCAGGCGTTATGTCAAAGCAGCTTTACATAAAGCAGACTACAGAGCCCTAATGAGCACACCAAGGACAAGCATGAAACACTGAGGAAGAAACACTGAATGTAACCAGAGACCAAAATTGCTACCTCTACAGGAGACCCTGATCTCTGACTGCACACTTAAAGTAGATGATTAATGAAATAAAGAATTGTCCTACATGGTATTTTTAAAGAAAATAATTCAATATTTAAATATATTAAAGTTTTCAAATATAAAATTTAAACAGATTCAATTCATCAGTAAAAAAAAAAAAATCAGATTAATTATGAAATGTGAAGAAAATTAAATTTGAAACATTTTGGGAGTATAAACATACAATAGTATATTTACATTTTAAAATATTTTATATATAAAAAAATCTCACAATTTTTTAAAATCTCTCTCCCTCTCTCTATATATATACACACACAAACCGGATTCCAAAAAAGTTGGGAAACTAAACAAATTGTGAATAAAAACTGAATGCAGTGATGTGGAGGTGCCAACATCTAATATTTTATTCAGAATAGAACACAAATCACAGATCAAAAGTTTAAACTGAGAGAATGTATCATTTTAAGGGAAAAATATGTTGTTTCAAAATTTCATGGCGTCAACAAATCCCCAAAAAAGTTGGGACAAGGCCATTTTTTACCACTGTGTGGCATCCCCCCTTCTTCTTACAACACACTCAACAGACGTCTGGGGACAGAGGAGACCAGTTTCTCAAGTTCAGAAATAGGAATACTCTCCCAATCATGTCTAATACAGGCCTCTAACTGTTCAATCGTCTTGGGCCTTCTTTGTCGCACCTTCCTCTTTATGATGCTCCAAATGTTCTCTACAGGTGAAAGATCTGGACTGCAGGCTGCCATTTCAGTCCCCGGATCCTTCTTCTACGTAGCCATGATGTTGTGAATGCTGCAGAATGTGGTCTGGCATTATCTTGTTGAAAAATGCAGGGTCTTCCCTGAAAGAGATGACGTCTAGATGGGGGCATATGTTGTTCTAGAACCTGAACATAGTTCTCTGCATTAATGGTGCCTTTCCAGACATGCGAGCTGCCCATGCCACAAGCACTCATGCAACCCCATACCATCAGTGATGCAGGCTTCTGAACGGAGCGTCGATAACAACTTGGGTTATCCTTGTCCTCTCTGGTCCGGATGACATGGCGTCCCAGTGTTCCATAAAGAACTTCAAACCGTGACTCATCTGACCACAGAACAGTCTTCCATTTTGCCACACTCCATTTTAAAAGACCCCTGGCCCAGTGCAAACGTCTGAGCTTGTGGAGCTTGCTTAGAAATGGCTTCCTCTTTGCACTGTAGAGTTTCAGCTGGCGACGGCGGATGGCACGGTGGATTGTGTTCACTGACAATGCTTTCTGGAAGTATTCCTGAGCCCATTCTGTTATTTCCTTGACAGTGGCGTTCCTGTTTGAGGTGCAGTGACGTTTAGGGGCCCGGAGATCACGAGCATCCAGTAGAGTTTTACGGCCTTGACCCTTACGCACAGCAGTTGTTCCAGATTCTCTGAATCTTTTGATGATGTTGTGCACGGTTGATGATGAGAACTTAAAAGTCTTTGCTATTTTACACTGGGTAACACCATTCTGGTATCGCTGCACTATCTTTCTGCCCAACAATGGTGGAATTGGTGATCCTCTTACCATCTTGGCTTCAGAGAGACACTGACACTCTGAGAAGCTCTTTTTATACCCAATCATGTTGTAATTGACCTAATTAGTGTTAACTGGTCTTCCAGCTGTTCGTTATATGCTCAATTTCCTTTTTCCAGCCACTTATTGCTACTTGTCCCAACTTTTTTGGGATTTGTTGACACTGTGAAATTTTGAATCAACATATTTTTCCTTTAAAATGTTACATTTACTCAGATTAAACTTTTGATCTGTCATCTTTATTCTATTACAAATAAAATATTGACATTTGCCACCTCCACATCATTGCATTCAGTTTTTATTCACAATTTGTTTAGTGTCCCAACTTTTTTGGAATCCGGTTTGTATATGTATGTATGTATGTATTTGTTAGCATGTAGCAATAAATACGATTAAACAATATTACTTTTATTTAAATATTAAATATGATTCATTCAAATGCCGTTACAACAAATAGATGCATTAACCTCTCAATTCATGCCTTCATCAGCCAAGGTGTAACTGTATAATATATGTAATACGGATGTAGCAGCTGAATGGAGTCCAGTGGTGTGTCTACACCATGGCAATGCTCTGCTCCTGAGTGCTGAGGCTCGCTGACTATTGCTGTCTGTCTGTGTGTGTTCATTCATTGCTACAGACAGAGTCTTACTGCAGTTTCATGTTGTTTTTATTCACATCCCAAAGACCTGGTGATGTCAACTGAACAAAAGAGCACACCGAACTCCTCACAGTTACCGAATGTGGGGTTTGGACACACAGCCCCACTGCATAACAGTGACACTACATCTTGTGTCACTGTGTCACCACATATTTGATCAGTACACTTATTTCTCAGCACTCATTGTTTCTTTTTCTCTGTTTTACCTTCTGTGTTCTCACATCAACACAGGTCCAGAGTTGTATTTGAAGAAACTTAGATAAGAAGGCAGGACAATTATAAAATATCTGCACACTATATAAAAGTTTGATCAGAATGCCTCATATTATCCCATGTATTCTGACTTAGAAACTGAACATAAAAACTCTCTGGGTTGTTTTGTTACACAGTTTGTGTATTACTAAGCACTTCAAATATCATATATATATGAAGTATAAACCATAAGATATGACCATAAGAAGTAAAAAGATACTCCTATCTAGTACACTATGTCACGGGGACGTAAAGAGTGGACTTACGGAGGCGGACACACTCGCTACAACACAGATAATTTATTATAGAGATAACACAACAAACGAACTAAAGGAGAAACATGAAATAACACTACTTAGAAACATAGGAAAAGAGCACGAAAAAACACTACAGGAATGGGGCATGAAACAGGCAAGAGACCGAACGAAAACGAGAAACGAGCTAGAGAAACAAACACTACAATAACAATACAATACGACAATAACAACACAAATGACCGATCCCAGGAGGTGAGGGAAGAGGACTTAAATACACGAACTAACAAGAGACACCTGACCCAGATAACGAAGGAAAATGACAAGGAGGCGGAACCAAGGTGGAGCTAGAGTGGAACGAGGGCGGAGATATGAACAATGACAGACAGACAGAGCCACATGGAAGGGGAAAACAAACAAGAAAGTGCCAGGATGTGACACACTACATGGGTCAAACAATGATGGACTCTTACACAAACAATGGACTCTTTACCCAAAGTGCATTATACTTCTCATTGTAATATATAATTTATATTAATCTATAAACTACAAGGCTCCCACACTGAGTGCCCTATTTAGCAGCATAACGTTTGTGTACTTTTGTCTTATCCAAATTACTATATATAATTACAAGATAGTTAATACTACTAATGACAATGTAGCTGTTAGTTCTAAGGAAAACAACACCTATTTTTATCAGATCTCTTCATTACTTTTAGCAGGATGATAAAACAGAGGGGAATCATGAGTTGATTTCATTTGACCCCGTCTAGGGTGTGTTCTCCAGACCCACAGCCACCCTGAACTGGATTAGCGGTTACAGACAATGAATGAATGAATTTCTTCAACTACGGCTGCAGGAATCAAGAGTTGGAGTCGACTTCAGAAATCCCAGAGGTGCATCTGCAGCAGAATGCAATAGGCGTACTTGAGTAATGCTGATTAAAAGGACCCATATCCACATTTTTATTCATTAATTTTCTGTAACTGCTTATCCAGTTCAGGGTCATGGTGGGTCTGGTATGGAGTCAAAAAAGGGTCAAAAAGATTTTGAGTTTGTAAAACAATACTCACAAATGTAACGGACTTTGTAACTGTGTTTGAGCGACTGCAGACACGTGAAACTAAAACCCACAAATGTATTGGAAGGTACACATTTAAAACAACAACAAAAGTAATAATTTTAATTCACAAATATGAAAGATTTGCGTTTGTAAATCAAATGTTGTGAATGTGTGAATCAGTACCTTCTCAAACGGCTTAAAATGTGCAAGAGCAAACCTTTTTAATGTTCCAAATGTGACAGTGAGAGTTTTTGAATGAGGTGGAATAAATCCACACATTCTCCTTCTCTGCTGCGTCTGCGAATCTCTTTTGCAGTTGCGGATTTAAGACCCTGTTTTGACGGCCAATTGATGGACCAATAGGAAAGCTTTAGCTGGACCAATCAGATCGTGAGGTTTGTTTAACCAATCGGAATCAATGACTCATTGATTTGTTTCTGTCACCTATAGTGCTTTTCCACCAAATGAACTCCTGTTCTTGAACCGGTTCCGTTCCTGATTCTTGGAACCTCAAAATTTAGAAATTTTGAAACTCAAAATCTTTTTGACCCTTTTTTGACTCCATAGTCTGGAGCCTGCCTGGAATCACTGGGCGCAGGGAAGGAACACACCCTGGAGTGGGCGCCAGTCCTTCAGAGTGTGACACACACTAGAACCTTCACTCACATCTAGGGACACTTGTGAGTTACCAATCCACCTGCTAACATGTGTCTGTGGACCGTGGGAGGAAACCAGAGCACCCAGAGGAAACGCACACGGATACAGGGAGAACACACCAACTCCTCACAGACAGTCACCAGGAGCGGGAATCGAACCCACAACCTCCAGTGTGACTGCGACACTACCTGCTGCGCCACCGTGCCAGGGTTTTTACAGAATAGCAATAATCTTTATGTCCTCAGACATATTAAACAAATATATCAAAAACGGGTTTTAAGACAAATCACCTAATCCTTAAGTGAAATAAAACTTGAAATAATATTCAAATTAAGATCCAAAGAAAATTAAATAAAAATATTTGATTTAAATGATGATTTTTAATGAATTCGAAGTATTATAATGAATGAAGTGAAAGAAATAGGCTCCGAAAAAAGACTCATTTATTTATCCCTCTGCGTACGGAAATATATACGAGCGCTTCACGCGATATAACCGTCACTGCCCTCGTACTTCCTTGCGGCAGCTCCGCTAGCATTGTTGTTGAGCAACACATCCGGTAGAGGGCAGTCCGGAGTAGAAATCAAACATGGCGACGGCGGAGGAACTTGTAGTTCGGTATTTAATTCAAAAACGTCGGAAAAAGCAGCGTTCTAGACGGCGGTGGTCTGTGAAGCCATTAAACACTGGACGGAGAATGTTTTTATCACTTGTCTTAACAGTCAGGAAAACTGATGACGAAAGTCATTTCAAATATCTTTCAATACATTCGATAACTCGCTTTTCCGGGTTTGATCCCCGCACATCAGGCGTAAGAACTTGCACCGAGCGCCTGTGAGTGAGACAGAGAGATTAACGTCACCATTCGCCTCTTGCACCGCCCCGCGGTGGTCTCCAGTGGTATTGCTCTGTACCGTCCGCATCCGTAAGCTTTCAGAAAACGTACAAATTACGTAAATTAACGCAGAGTACGGACTTTATGATGGTTCTAAAGTGTGACACTTTCTAAGATATATTTATTGTTTTTATCAGCTAAATCCTCTCATTAGCGCTGTTGCAATCGCTATGGAAACTAAACCATTATTGAGTAACACATAAATGAAGTGTCATGCTGTACATGACTGAGGACTGCAAGAAAACAGGCTTTATTGATTGAAGTAGTTACTGATTGTCTTTGGACAATTGCACACTAGATACAATTGCCCAAAAACAATGAGTAAGAGGCAAAATGCATTCATACATCATTACACGTTTGCTTCAAATCGCTAATGTTATTCTCTCAAACAGACCTGTTTATGTGGTCTTATGTATTATGTAATAAACTGACAAAAGTTTCATATCACACAGCTACAACACCCTGGCGAGGAAAAATAAAACCAAAACATAGAACTTACCAAAATTCCTTGCTGGTCTAAGTCTAAGCTGGTTTAATGTCTGTGCTGGTTTACACTGGTCAACCAGTGACACAACAAATTCTGGTTTTGGTGGTGACTATCTATGCCCGTGTAGATTTGTTTTCAGAGTCCTGAAGTTTGTCTATGCTTGTCCAGTTTTATAGATGTTACATAACAAAGAATGTCAGAATGTATGTCAGAAACCACACAGAAAAGCGTACATCCTCAAATATATTGAAGAGCTGTTTGTGGTGTGAGGCAAGTGTTTTAAGTTCAGTCCACCACATCGAAGACTAGTTTTCATTTCCCAGCTTAAGTACAGAGACCACCCAACACCAGTAAAAGTCCCTAGGCAAGATTACTAATGCAGCTATATGCTATCTCTGAGACATGACTGAAATAGTATTTCATTCTGGATATGACTGACTTGTAAAAATGTTCAAATGTTTGAACAAGTTCATTAATTCAGAACACTTCATAAAACATTTCATAAAAACATTTCATAAAAAGGTTTAATGCTGGGGTTTGAATTATATTTTTATAGTGCTTTTCTAGACTCTCAGAATGGATTCCCAATCCCATCTACATATTTTGTGTTTTTAATGACACAACTGTCGCAGCCCATCAGTACATTAACTAGATATTCACTCATCAGCCACAAGATAAAAACAGTCAAGGTTTGGGACATCAGGCAATAAAGTGAACTATCCATGTGTTGGAAGTAGGAAAAATGGTAAGGTGTAAATGAAGAGTGTAAGGATCAGAGTGACTTGAAAAGTGTGAAATGTGGTACTTATATTATGGAGTCTCACAGATGTAACGAAATTTGCAACTGTGTTTGAGTGACTACAGACACGAAAATCTCAAATCCACAAATGTATTGGAAAGCTCAAATTTAAAACAACAACAATAAGAATGATTTAAATTCACAAATATAGAAAAATACTTGTAATGTATAGAAATCATTTTTAAATGTGTAGAAAAGATTTGCATTTGTAAATCAAATGTTGTGAATGTGTGAATCAGTACCTTCTCAAACGGTTTAAATGTGCCAGAGCAAACATTTCTGAAGTTCCAGATGTGACAGTGGGAGTTTTTGAATGAGGTGGAAAAAATCCACACATTCACCTTCTCTGCTGCGTGTGTGAATCTCTTTTGCAGCTGCGGATTTAAGACCCTGTTTTGACGGCCAATTTTTGGACCAATAGGAAAGTTTTTGCTGGACCAATCAGATTGCGAGGTTTGTTTAAGCAATTAGAACACTGATTTGTTGCAAAAAGAAACTTGAAGCATTGTTACTTACCTGACTCTCCATTCTATCTCTGGCTGGAAGCGTGACGGAGAGATGTTTACCAACACCAAGCCAAAGTTGAGTGACAGCAACAAATCAGTGTTCTGATTGGTTAAGTGAGTATTGTTTTACAAGCTCTAAATCTGGGCGGCACGGTGGCGCAGCAGGTAGTGTCACAGTCACGCGGCTCCAGGGGCCTGGAGGTTGTGGGTTCGATTCCTGCTCCGGGTGACTGTCTGTGAGGAGTTGGTGTATTCTCCCCGTGTCTGCGTGGGTTTCTTCCCACAGTCCAAAAACACACGTTGGTAGGTGGACTGGCGACTCAAAAGTGTCCGTAGGTGTGAGTGAATGTGTGTGTCTGTGTTGCCCTGTGAAGGACTGGCGCCCCCTCCAGGGTGTATTCCTGCCTTGCGCCCAATGATTCCAGGTAGGCTCTGGACCCACCGCGACCCTGAACTGGATAAGGGTTACAGACAATGAATGAAGCTCTAAATCTTTTTGACCTTTTTTTGACTTTGTAATATATCGTTTAGATTAGAGCATCTCCAAAATAGCTGCTCTTGTGGGGTATTTTCTGTATGCTGTGGTTAGAGCTTATTTAATTTGATTAAAGGAAAGACTGCAAGACACAGGGCTGTGGGAACCCAAGGCTGATTGATGCTTGAGAAAAGCAAAGGTTAGCTCATCTTATCCGATCCTACAGACGAGCTACTGTAGCACAAACTGCTGAAAACATAATGTTAGCAATGATAGATAGTTGTTAGGTCACAGTGCATCGCAGCCTGCCTCACATGGAACTCTGTGCTTGTGCTGACCTCTCACACCTCTCAATGAGTCTTCACGTCACCTACCTTTGGTTTTAATTTTGTGGCTGATTGATGTATAACATGTAGGCAGTGTTTGTTGTGGGTGGTGATATAGAGAAAGTATCTGTAGAGTGCAGCACCCGCAAGTCATGGTCAGCATTTCCTGGCCTCTTTGTAGCAGTTTGCTTTTATTTTGTACATAACAGTAGCAATTAACAATCTGATTTTTACTATGCAGTGAATGTTTGCACACATTTGACCAAATTCAGGCTTTTGTGGGTTGTTGCTTTAATGAAATTAAGTTAATAAATCCTCCTATGGAATTAATTATGACATTTGTCTTTACAAAATGCTGCTTCCCTCTCGTCCCCAAGTCATATGTTACTTGTCAAACCAAACCAAAGGCTAATACTTCATATGTGGGTTTGTGTTCTTTGTATTTAATGCTGCACAGTCCGCCTTCTGTATCTCAAGAGGATTTGTTATATTTCCAGGGCATAATCGTTTCATTGAATATTTTTCATTCATTTCTGATAGATGACCTGCAGAGGGAGGCAGAGTCCTGTATACTCACACACATTCGCTGTTTCAACCACAGTGTTAAATAATTTAATCCATGGAACAACACTAGACATTTGATTTAAAGGTAAAACAGCCCTACAACCAGATGGAAAAACAGTCAACAAACAAGAACATCCTCCCAAAAGATGAGACCAAAATAGAGCTTTTTGGTAAAACACATCTTTATACTGTTTACAGAAAATGAAATGAGGCTTTCAGAGTAAAGAACACAGTCCCTATTGTAAAACATTGTGGGGGTTAACAGATGTTTTGGGGCTGTTTTGCTGCTTCTGACTCTGAATGCTTTGATGTGACATCATGAAATCTGAAGAATACCAAAGAATTTAAACTGAAATATGGGGCTCAGTTTCAAAAAGCTGGGTCTCTTTCAGAAGTCATGGGTATTCCCAGCAGGATAATGATCCGAAACATACTTCAGAAATAACCCAGACATGATTTAGGATAAAGTGCTGGAGATCCAGATCTCAATCTCATAAAACACCTATAGAAACATCACTTAAGAAAAAAAATAGTTTAGAGAATGTATCCTTCAGTTGGGAAAGGATCAGAATCAGAGAATCAGTTTTAAGAAAGATACAGGAGCTGACTCAAAATGTTTAGTGTTTAGTTGAGGATGACTGTAAATAGATGAATGCAAATAAAGGCAAATGTCATCTTTCTAGGTAAAGTAATAAGCTTTTCTGCTTTCCCAATATAAAATGGCTTCTCAAAGCTACATTCAGTTATGTACTGTCTCCATAGAAACATATTATCAGCAGAAAAGTAATGCTCTAGTGCAGCTGCTTAAGAGTCTTTAGCTCATGATGCTTAATGCCAAGAATTGGTTAGAAACACATAGAGCCTCCCAACAATGGTCTTTGGAGCAGTCGAACTACACCATCCATTGGAGTTGGAGTGACCCTAATGTTATGCTTGATTTCTGAAGATGTCTACAAACATTTGGTCAAGTAGTACGTGTCCATGGTCATGTCCTCATGAATGGACAGTGTTGTAATATGGTTTTCACCCACATACTATCAAATGCAATTTATTTATTTATTTATAAATTGCGATCAGATTAATGCTACAATTTCATTGGCAAATAAATAGAATTACACAAAAATGTGGAAATCCCTAAATTAAAATGTGCTAACACAGTGGTACGGTGGGGCATCAAGGTAGTGTCGCAGTCCAGGGACCTGGAGGGTCAAGTCTTGCTTCAGGTCTGTGAGGAGTTTGGTGTGTTCTCCCCGTGTCCGCGTGGGTTTCCTCCGGGTGCTCTGGTTTCCTCCCACAGTCCAAAAACACACGTTTGTAGGTGGATTGCAGACTCAAGAGTGTCCGTAAATGTGAGTGAATATTTGAGTGTGTGTCGCCCCCTTGAGTGTGTGTTGCCTGCCTTGCGGCCAGTGAACTGGATAAGCAGTTACAGAAGTTGAATGAATGAATGAAACATTAATTTCTGAGAAACAACCAAATGTTTTCGGGAGGGGGGCGTCCCAGCTTGTGGCAGTGACTGTAGCTCTGGCTGCCTACAGGAATAATAGGCCAGAGCTGAATGTTGTCTGAATATATTTGGCACAATGCTGAACACATACTGCATGTTATTTGCTACTTCTGAGCACAGTCAGTACAAAGGCAGTATGTAGTAGGCTATTTCGAATGGAGCCCATAACTCCTGTGATCTCTGAAGTCTGTCATTATGGTCTGTGATTCTAAAACATCAGTCTGACTCAGCGTTTAAGGCTCACACTCTCATTGGACCGTTTTGATCTAGCTGCTTTTTTAATGTGCTGTGATTGGTGCTCCTCTGTGAGAGCATAATTCCAGAACTGGAGCTGTTTGAGTGAGTGACAGGAGACGTGGTTTAGTCTGATATAACACTGTGATGTCTGTCTTTACCCCCTGGTGATGAGTACTTTACCTTTCTTACTCATTTTTACATTTCATAGCAGAAGTGAATTCAGGGCGGGGTGACCTCCTTTGCTTTTTGACCTTGATTTAAACCCTTTCATCACGGTGACCACAGCCTGTACTCACTTAAACCAGACTTTCATATAGCTAACGTCTCCCACCCTGCCCACAACATGCCAGAGAGGGAGAGAGAGGAGTGGAAAAGAGACACTTGTAGAGAATGCTTGTGATATCGTTTTGAAGTGAAATATACGTTTTATGATAAAATTGTTCCAGTACTGAATTTGCTTTAAATTAGTTATGCAATAAGCAATATTATGATCTTTTTTAGGTGGTCTACAAGATCTTGTGTGGTTGCTAAGTACCCCATTATCCCTATTTTTATTGAATCATTTTTTAAAATCCAGTTTTAAAACTCCACTTTTCCACTTATTTTCCTTTGATGTTCTCCTTCATTAGGCCAGGATGGATTTTTTTGTATCTAATGTCATTAAAAGGAATAATCTTTGCTGAATTTCCATTTAGACTCTGAATAAAATACATTATCTGACATTTGCGCAGTATTGTATTTCTCACTGTTTTCTGTACCTCATTTCCTCCTTATTCTCATCTATTCAACTTCATCTTACTTCACAGAATCACGTTTTGGAATGTATTTTGCACATGGTGGATTTTCGCCCTGACTGGACTAATTTTCTTGAGGGCTGCAAGAATCCTTTTTAGAACAAACGCTGCATAATTGTAAAATCAGATTAAATACATTTCAAATGTAAATAAACATCTGAAATTAAATAAAAATTTTTAAATGGCAATGGAGAAATATTAAAGATTCTGTTATGTTTTAAATTCTGAACCTAAAATGATTTCATATAACCTAATTTTCAATGTTTATAATTAAAATACTGCATATAATACATATTTCTGCGTCTTTGTCGGGTGCAAAAGAAACAGACACAGAGCAGAAAACCTTAATAAAAAAGAATTTTATGAGGACGGCGTTTGAAATGGAGATGGGAAGGGCTGCTGTGAGGTGGTTTTGTGGGCACCCCTTAAAAAGCATGCACACTCACACACACACACACACACACACACACACTTGTGTATGATATAATCTCATTTAAATGTTCTACACTAAGCTAATGTTCATGTATTTGTGGGGAAAAATCTTTTTGACACTTTATTCATTTTTCTCTCAGTTTAAACTCAAAGTTTATTAAAACCAATTAATATTTATCATGGTTGGCATATTAATTAGGATCTGCTGATAGAGTTAAGACAGTTAAGACAGACACCCCATAAACAAACAGGGTGGAATACATAGTCATTTGTTTTTTATTTAATGGATCTTTCATTCAGTTCATTATAACTGTAATGTAATTTCTTACCTACTACTTCTTAGCTATTTTTAACTCAAATTTCTTCCCAATGTTAGCATTTGCCAATTCCATTCATCAGATGAACATGTTCCTATCAAATGATGCTACCCGGCTGGGAGGGTGAACATTGACCCATGCTTCCTTTGAGTCATGTGAAGCCTGCTACCACATCATTTATGGCAAATGTTTTGTTTCTCTGGACAGAGTAAAACAATAGAAACTTGTTCCTTACAAGTTCTTTACAACCAGGCTTTTGGATGTTTGTTTCCAAATGCCGTCAACTGCCAACTACATCATGGTGATTAATTTTTAATAGAGTATTTTTCATGAGACCTAATAATGGCAATTCAAGCAATGCTAGGTAATATTTTTACCTTCAAAATCCTACATTTTTAAAAAGAATTTGCATTAAATCAATATTTTCAGTGCCATACAGCTCAAGGTTCTCAGGGTCCTGGGCTTAATCCTGGCCCTGGGCCACTATCTGTGAGGAGTAACTGCTGTGTGCTCCTGTTTCCTCCCGCAGTCTAAAACCAAATATTGGGGGGCAGACTTATTTTGTGAAATTGTGCATAGGTGTGAGTGTATGAATGATTGGGTGAGTATGCGGTACCCTGTGATGAACTGGAGCTCCAACCAGGGTGTGTTCTCCTGCCTTGCACCCAATGATTCTGAAACAACAACAAAATAACCATACCCTTACTACACTCAACCCACCCCACAGACCTCCTTTTGATCAAAAAACGCAAGGCGGTGGCATAAATTGTACAGTGCTAAAAAGGTTAGAAAATCCTGATGTAGAGGAAGCTTGAAGCATTTAGACAAATTTAACAATTGATGTCCAGATATTGAGGAAAGATGTGTGACAAATGTTGGAAATACAAGGAAGCCTAGTACTTTTTTCCTTTAATAGGACTTTCAGGACTGGATTATATTTGGACACAAATTCTATTGGACACTGTCTGTTGAAACCAAGTCTGCAGGGAAAGCAGATGTATGGAGGTTCGGTTCACAGACAAAATAAAATATGACAGTAACATAAATCTGTGTATTTTATTTCGAATATCATTGAAAAGAAGAAAGGAGCAAACTATTTTTCAAAATAGTAACATTTTACACAGATCCTTTGTATGTCATTAACTAGTATGTGCATTCCCTTCCAAATGCACAGTTTTAGAACTTCAATACCTCCTTAGATTCAAGTAAATTAGCTTGGTTACGCAGGTAAAGGACTCTCATTAGGAAATGTCAGCTTCTCAAACCTCATATTCATCTAAGTAGATGCATTTTCCATTGTTAGCAAAAGTGTTCTTTAATTCATGTAGTTATTAATAATGAATTAACAAACCTGGTTGTGTTAAAACTTGAGTATCCTTTTTGACCTTGTCTGCCCTGTAGCACTTCCCAAAACACTAACAGTTTCTTGGTGCTTGAAGGATGACAAACATTGATCATTAGATTATCAGAGACACATTTATGGCTTAGACACTGCTGTCTGCTCAAAAGCTGCCTAGCAGCACTTGAGGGGTTTGAACTTGGCCTTGACTCCACAGTCCGTTTTGAATGTTTTAAAGTGTTGTAAAAAGTTTATGTGTGTTCCAGATTTTGCTGGTTCTGTGATGATTGAATACAGATGACAATTGCTATGGCATGGTTGAGCCAGTATGTTCTAAAACACGTTCTTTCATAGCCTCAGCAGTTACTCTTATTTAGTGTGGGTTCTGAGAGTTGAGTGGAACACAAGAGTAATGAGTTGAACAGAGCTGGGGGAGGGATAGGGTCCTCAGGGGAGTCTGCAGAGAGACATCACCGGCCATGGCTTAGCTCCCTGACTAATGCAGCCTCCCTGGGTCAGTTCTAGATCAGTGGGGGTGAGTTACAGGGAGTTCTGATGCTAGCTGATTCATAAGGACACACACACATCACATATTACGGGCAGAGTGTGTCTGGGCGTAGCATGCTGTTGAATTAATGCCTCCTGGTCGAACATCCTGGCATGCCAAATCACCTTTTAACTCACCTTGATTTCTAAGGGAAGCACAGTTATGTACCTATCAGAGACCACATTTCCAATCAAAACAGCTTTCAAGTAAATTCATTATTCCTTCTGAAAATATGGTAATCCAATTCATATCCTCCTCCAAAAGTTACATAGTGCAGTTTCTGCAGTGCTGAGCCCAGATTAGTAAAAACAGAGAATATTCTCCCTATTACAGGTCAGAGTATGGAGAGAGATTGGTCTCAAAATACTTATCAAATGCATAAATGTTAATCCACAAATTACGCACAAATCAGAAATATGGTTCACTATTCACAAATAAATATATCCCAATTGGTGTCTCATGGTATGCAGTTTATACGAATAAAGTATAAATAAATAAAATTGATTTATAAAATAAATTTGTTTAAATTTACATTGGGTGGCACGGTGGCACAGCAGGTAGTGTCGCAGTCACACAGCTCCAGGGAGGTTTTGGGTTTGAGTCCTGCTCTGGGTGTCTGTGAGGAGTTTGGTGTGTTCTCCCTGTGTCCGCATGGGTTTCCTCTGGGTGCCCCGGTTCCCTGCCACAGTCCAAAAACACACGTTTGTAGGTGGATTGGCGACTCAAAAAGTGTCCATAGATCTAATGTGTGTGTGTGTGTGTGTTGCCCTGTGAAGGACTGGCGCCCCCTCCAGGGTGTGTTCCTGCCTTGCGCCCAATGATTCCAGGTAGACTCTGGACCCAACACGACCCTGAACTGGATAAGTGCTTACAGATAATGAATACATTTACATTGTATATATTTGTAAAGTCACAGTCTCAAATTTAAAATTGCCTGTTTTCTGTGACATATATTTTCATTTCCTCTCATGGGTTTTTGGATTTTGAGATTTTCCTTTCGTATTTTACTCAATCCACACACAAATGCAGCCTCACCCACATCCATGGAGAAGCAATTGCACAATATTTAATGTGGAAGTTTTGAAACAAAATGCTGACGAATAAGCAGCTGAAATCAGACAGTTAGGAGTGGGTGATTACTGTCAAAAACTTCTGAATGTGCCCTAAGTTTAACAATGTTAAAATCCAGCAGATGTTCCCTGATTTCGCTGCAGACTATAGGATTGTCAAATAATATACTTTCATACCACCCCATATTTGGATACTAAAAGCTGTGTTGTGTATTGGACTGATACAGGACGCACTTTGGTCATCAGGTAGGCACCTGCTCTCATTGGCGTTTCACTGAATTAAGCCCACAATACCTCCACAAGGCTCAATGGTGAAGTCTGATGTCCCTAACCCACTCTCCTCCAAGCCAGCTATATAGTCCTACCTTAACCTTTACTATCAACAATTGTAAATCCACACTGGCCTCCCTGGTGACTAAGGCTGTAACTAGCCCCACTGGCACCGTTAATGCATGCTCAGTGCCACCAGTTCCAGTTGAACTTTACGTGCTGCATCACCAACCACCACAACAGCACCTATACAGTGCATTTCTTCAAGTAATCTGTGCGCTCCATATCCACAACCACTGACTAGATTTTTCAGCAGTTTATAATAACTCCAAAGCTGCCCTTAGTTTCCAGCCCTTGATGCTGAACTGCACAAGCAGTTTTTTTATAAATTAAATATTTAAGTACGAATTATAGATGAGCATGTACATGTTTATGACAATAATCTTACTCCATAAGTGACTAGATCCACAAAATTCAAGACTGTTTACAAGGTATTTATGTATTTATTTTTGCATAAAGTGATATCTATGAAAGCCCCCCCCCCCCCAAAAAAAAACAAAAAAAAACAAAGCTCTGGCATAATAGTGCATTCAGATGGTTCTCATTATGCAAAAAATATTGACAACAATTTGTAAACACTAGTTGGTACAATTTAGGAGAAAAATATGTAACATGCATCACATCTGAAGCTGGGAGTGTAATCAAGTTCTTTCTGGGTGGGCAGGATGGTCATCGCACACAGTGCAATGCTAACCCTAACCATAATTAACAGAAAAGAACTGGGCAGTTCTCCTCTGAGTGTGTGTTAATCTGTCAGGGTGGTTGTATTAGCAGAAGCTAGGAGACATACAATTGCTGGTTTCATATGTCTGGGAGGAAGTAAATCAAAGACTTATGTTAAAATATCTATAGGCATGCTACTTTCACTCAAATGACAGTAATATTGTCTAAAAACCCCATTTCAAGAAAAGTGGAGATGCTCTGTAAAATGCCATCAAATGTACCATCAGTGATGTGGTAACTGTTTTGAAATGTTTTGTAACTGACAAAAGCACAGTGGAAATATTTCCAGCGTGCCACTGACCAACTTGTTTGGTGAATATTAAACAAACCTGCAGCTGACTGCAAAAATGTTCAGACAGAGGCAGAATAAGAGTGAAAAGTTAACATAATATTTAAGGTACCTTAGTATCTTAAACTTCCATAATAAGAGGGGAATGTGTTGTGATTGGGTTAAAATGGAACTTCCACGAAAGGCTCACACTTTTCAAGCAAAAATGGTTTATGGTTCACCACTTTAGGCCAAATTGTGTGACAGAACACAATTGATCGAAGTCTTAAATAAATCAAGAATGGACATAATGTCCATTTGCAAAACTGCAACAATTAGTATCCTCCGGTCGCAAATTATTAAACAGTGTGATTAAAAGTGATGTTTTTTATTTTTTGGAGTGTCTTGCAGGTGTCTATGTCTAAATGTGTTTATATTTACCAAATACAATCCAATTATAAATGAAAAAAATTGAATTTTTTGTACATCTGTCAGTTAACATGACAGATTCTTGTTTTTGCTGCATTTTAAGGAGTGCCCCAACTTTTCTTCTATTGGGTTTTGTAAACATGTGCCAAATTCTTTATTTTGTAATTATTTACTAATTTATGATGAGAATTTTATACATACTCAGTGAGACGAAAATGCAAACAGAAATTTTATGTAAACCTATTATATAATTAAAATACAAAAGGTTCCCAAGACAGAAGCTGAGAGTCACTGTATGAGCAGATCAAAAAGCAAAACTTTCCTTAATGATCTTACATTTTGAAGATGAAGTAATGGGAAATGTTTAAGAATCTGGACCTTACACACTTCTCCCTGGAAACACTCTCCGGCCAAGTCAGGTCAAGCCAGTGCAAGTCAAGTTGAGTACATTTTTGAGTGCATTTCACAGTCTCAAAGACAATTTACATAATAATAACCTGAGATGGGCAGACGCACTGACCCCTTGGAGGTTTATAAATAGCTCTCTCATTGCTGGCTGCCTCTGAGGTTGCACCCAGAAAGGCCTCATTTTGGCTTTCCTCAGACTGGAATAACACAGTAAACCTCTGACCAAGAGGAGGTGAGAGAGAGAAAGAGAATGAGAAAGAGAAAAATATAGAATCAATTCAGCAGAGATCATCACCCACTGACCTCAGTCACTGCTGATCTCACCGCCAAAGAGGGTTTGTGACCATTTTGCTTCAATCACACTTTGTCTGCCCTTTATAACCATGAGTCTTTGAGATAGGGTTTACAGAAAATGTGGTCTGTGGGCCAAGGTAGGCCCCTGTGGACATATGATTTAGTCAGCCAAAGAGTAACCCAAACCCCACCCACTCAAACTGTTGTTTGAGGCGGGTTAAATGTTCCAAGCAATTAATCAGTTTTCTTTAGAAATTGTGAATCTTGAAATCATAAAATCACTGGCAGATACATTTGTTTTCTTGAAGTGTATTATTCTTCCTCCTCTTATTTTTTTTTATTATTATCTGCTAGTATAGTATGTAATTTCACTTAGTAATATTATGAATATTCATTTATACATTGTCTTTAACTGATTATCCAATTCAGGGACATGGAGGGGTGTTTGGAGCCTACCTGGAATCACTTGACCCACTCTGGAGGGGATGCCAGTCCATTGCAGGGCAACATACACACACACATATGGAAACTTTTGAGTAGTCAATCCACCTACCAATGTGGTTTTTTGTTTTGTGTAACTCTCCTTACAATCCCCTGAAGCTCGAGACCCTTAACGCTAGGACCATGGGGCTGTGTGACAGTGACACTACTTGTGGTGCCACTGTGTCGCCCCCACTATGAATAGGTCAAATACTGTTATTATATTTACTTCCAGATCACTCCGCAAACTGCCTTTTAGTGAGCTGCTGTGTGTGCCATGTGTGTGCCCTCCTCTGTCGTTGCTGTGAGGTATTCCCTCTGCTATACATCTGTAGCTGCTTCTCTCCTGGGTGAGCCTCTACTCATTCTGTTAGATTCTAGCTGCCAGTTAAAATTCTGTATGGTTGCGTTAAGTGTCCTTACTGTTCTTGTGGCTGGTTGGTGTGGTAGTAGTGGTTTGTCTAATGTGGCACGCTGAGGTTATTGAGTGTTGTGAAGCTCTTGCTTAAAAGTTTTTGCAGTTATAAGATCTATTCGGGAAGCTATGATCCATCTTAAGTTTATGGACTTGTTGGATTGTGTCCGGTGGTCGCTTTACTGAAAACCTGCTCTAGCTTTCGCATAACTCATGAAATGATTAAATACTTCAGAACTGCGGTGCCTAAATTCTAAGGGTTGCTTGCCTCCATGGACATATGCTTACTGTGTTGTTTTGGGAATTGCAAAACATCAACGCTACATTCATCGTGGGTTCCGCCGTAAGCTGTACGTGTTTGAACACACTGCTATGGAAGGATGCATTCCATCAATATGGTCATCACAGAGGTGCCAACCATAGAAACCTCCATCACTTGGAAAATTTACCTTCAACCAATCTCTCATCCGGCCACACCACACACTCAGTGTCCAATAGTGGACCAGTTAAAATAGCATTAGTTAACGTTAGATCTGTAGTGAATAAATCATTTTTATTTAATGAGTTTTTTACTTCCCATGATTTGAAATTTCACTTTGTGTCAGGGACATGGCTTAAACCTGGTGATGAATGCCCCCTTGTTAAACTGACCCCAATTGATTGTCATGACTTAAATTCACCTAGGATCACTGGCCATGGAGTTGGTCTAGCAACCATCTTCAAAAACTGTTTTACATGCCGTCTACTGACTGTAAAGGACAACTCCAGTTTTGAGGTGCAGCTTTTTATAGTGGAACTTTCATGCCCTGTGTTCTGTGCTCTTCCGTACAGACCCCCTACATTTAAAGAAGGACTTTATCCAAGTCTTTTCTGACATTTTAGCAGTTACTTTGCCTACCAATCACAAAGCTTTGATACTTGGAGATTTTAATATTCAAGTTTGTTGTCCTACTAAGCTTTTAGAATTTTTACAACTTTTTGACTCATTTGGTTTAATTCAGTCTGTTACAGGCTCCTCGCTGTATTCTGGATCTTGTACAATCATTTGGATTTTCTGTGTGTAATGTTGAGGTTACAGATGTAGTTTTGTCAGACCATAAGTCTAATGTGTTCAATGTAAACCCCCCTTGCTCTTTTTTGAAGCCTGGTTCATCTACAAACGTCTCTCGTATTTTAACTCAGCAGACAATTAGCTTTTCAACATGCTATGCTACCTTAGCTAGCTCTAGTTGAAATACTTCTGAAAATACTAGCCCAGATGATTATTTTAATCTCACATGCAGTAACATTATAAACTCAATTGCCCCACCTAAACCTAAAAAGCAGAGATCGCTAACTCAGCCTTGGCTAAACTGTGACACTGCAATTAGACAGGAATGGCAGAATGAACCCTAGGAAAGCAGAATGAAAAGGAAAAAAGATAAGCTTCAAATCTCTTATTAAATTTTAAGGGAATGCCTCGTTAAATATCAGCACTCAGTACAAGCAGCCAGGGCCAAATATTTTGCAGACATAATTTCCACAAACTCTCACAGTCCTAAAGTTTTGTTTAAAACAATTAATGCTGAACTGGATAAGCGGTTATAGATAATGAATGAATGAATGAATGAATGCACCCAGGTGGTACAGATATGCCTGAGGCTAGCACTGAGATTTTTAAGGACTTCATGAGATTTTTCCTGAACAAAATTGATAAAATAAGAGCAAGTATTGTACCCCCTACTTGTGATATGACAGAGTTGCCACCTAATGTGGTCAATTTTAGGTTGTTTGAAAATGGTGACTTTGACCAGCTTAATTGATTTAATCTTGCATATGAGGCCTACCACTTGCCCACTGGATGTTCTCCCTACTAGATTTCTTACAGAAGTGCTTGTCAGTTGGACCTAGTATTTTATCTATACTAAATCACAGCCTTTTTGAGTGGCTTCATTCCATCTAATTTTAAGCAAGCAAATTTTCAACTTCTCATAAAAAGCCAGGTCTTGACCAAACAGTCTTAAGCAATTTTAGACCAATCTGAAAATGACCTTTTTTATCAAAGGTTTTGGAAAAAGTTATCCTCTCCAACTTTCTGCATTTCTGAGGGTACACAACGTTTTGGATAAATTCCAATCAGGATTAGCATCCAGGGTACTGCACTCAAGTGGTTTGCCTCTTATCTCAATAACAGAACATCTGTGTTAAGATGGGAAATTTTTCTTCTTTTGTTACAAATATCACGTGCAGAGTTCCTCAGTGATCTATCTTAGGTCCCATCCTTTTTTCTTTGTACCTGCTTACTCTTCCAAATGTATAACATTCCATATCATTGCTATGCAGATGACACACAGTTATATCTTCCACTTAAGCCAGGGCATAACACCTCATTGGAGCTTCTCATAAACTGTCTGAAAGACATAAATGTAACGGCCGCTAATATTATAGCCAGGTCTTTGGGACCTTTATCTGCAAATGTATATTCCCATATAAAAAAATTGGGGGTCTATTTTGATGGGGCTCTTACATTTGAGAAGCAGTTCACTAGCACAGTTCACAGTAGCTTTTTCTATCTTAGAAATATCTGACAACTCAAATACAGTTTGTCACCAAAGGATCTGGAAACAGTTATCCATGCTTTTATTTGTTTTTTGTCTTGATTACTGAAACTCACTTTATTTTGATGTTTGCCACATGGTATGGCACCTAGTTACATATCAGACAAGTTGGTTTTTTACCACTCATCTCGATCATTACGTTTCACAGACCAGCTGTACCTCAGGATGTCCCTGGATGCCACCTAAAGCTCAAGGGTGATAGAGCATTTTCAATTGCCGCACCTAAACTCTGGAACATCCTCCCATTTTGCATAAAACGATCCGCTACATTAGAAATTTTTAAGACAAATGTTAAAACCTTTTTATTTGCCCAGGTGTTTAATATTTCTTAGAGACTATGCATTAATTGCTCTTTTTTGTCTTGTATCCCTGGTGTTCTCCAGCTACAAACTGGTCTTATTTAGCTACTGTCTATGCCCAACTATACACAATTGCTTTATTTAAATTGTTGCGATACTATTTTATTTTAATTAATATCTATAATTGATACCACTAGATACCTTGCTGTTTTAACATTTCTTTGATTCACTTTTATTGTAAAGTACATTGCTCAACACTTGCTGTCTTTTAAATGTGCTATATAAATAAAGCTGCCTTGTCCTGAACACTCCAACATTCATTCATTCATTCATTGTCTGAAACCGGTGATCCAATTCAGGGTCGTGTGAGTCTGAAGCCTACTGGGAATCTTTGGGTGCAAGGCAGGAACACACCCTGGAAGGGGCACCAGTCCTTCACAGGGCGACACACACACATTCACTATCACACATGGACACTTTTAAGTCACCAATCCATCTACAAATGTGTGTTTAGAGAGGAAACCAGAATACCCAGAGGAAATCCACGCAGACACAGGGAGAACACACCAAACTCCTCACAGACAGTCACCCAGAGCGGGACTTGAACCCACTACCTCCAGGTCCCTGAAGCTCTGTGACTGCGACACTACCTGCGGCACCACTGTGCCGCCCAACACTCCAACAATGAATACAAAATAGATTTACAGTATACTTTATATGGACAAATATACTGGGACACACCTAATCATTTCAGTCAATCAGCTATGCAGTCTGCGTTTACTGCCATTTGTGAAAGAATGGGTGGTTCTAAAGAGCTTCAAGATAAACTATGAGTGGTATTATTGAAAAGTGCATGTGTTTAGGAACAACAGGAACTCAGCCACAAAGTGGCAGACCAAATAAACTTACAGAGAGGGGTCAACGAATGCTGAGGTGCACAGTACATAAACAAAAAGCATTATGCCAACTGTAGTATCTGGTGGAGGAGGTTGTATTTCAGGGGCTGTCCTAGGCCCCTCACATTCAGTGAAGGGAAATTTGAATGCTTCAGCATACCAAGACATTTTGGACAATTATATGCTTCCAATGTTTCTGTTTCAGCATGGCTGTGCCCCAGTGCACAAAGCAAGGTTCATAAAGGCATGGTTGGGTGAGTTTGATGTGGAACTTGACTGGAACATAAATTCCGAACTTGGCCCTCTCACCCAACACCTGACTTCACAAATGCTCCTCTGGATGAATGGGCAAAAATTCTCACATACACACCCCTAAATCTTGTAAAAAAAAAAAAAAAAAAAAAAAAAAAAAGTAGGGTCCCTCCCCATATTAATAGCTATAGATTTAGAGTTGAATTTCACAAAATCTATTATAAGTTTAAGCTATGTTTACCAATAATTTATGTCCAAATATTAGTAGAAACACTATATGAATGAATTCATCTATTTTCAGCTACACTCATTGCCAACACAAATGTTCAGTTTTTACATGCAATCTCCATATATTATCTCCATAGAAATGCATAAAATGAAATGGGACATGCTTTAGCAAGTGCACATGAGCCTAAGGTCATGATGTTCATTGCTGTGTTTCGGTTAAAAAGGTATATTATGCTTGTATACAATCCTTAAATAATCCATCAGAGTAAAAGGCTATTTTTAGGCTATTTCTGTGATCGTATTTCATTCATTATGAAGGCATCACATTTTTAAGTTATGTCATTTGTGACACAGAATATTTTAGGACATGTGCTGCCTCCACATACCTGTCTAAAATCTCTGCAGTTTGACTCTCAGTGCTGTGCGTGAGGTTTCTGCAAAGTAAGTCTGTGGTCTGCTGTCTGAGAAAAGCATTTTCTTACAGCAGTGTGCTTTAGAGCACAATTGGATTTTCTACAATGTCCTTGTGCAACTTGTTCTGTTTGATAAGAGGTGGAGAGAACACGCAGAATGGTGAAAGTGTTTTTGCTTGGGTGCTCTTGGTGTGATGACATCACTGATGACTCATCCCTGTGACATAGCTTATGATATAGGCAGCAGACCAAGGAAGTTCTCAATACAAAAAGAAGCACCAACATGTCTTGGAGTATATACAGCCAGTGTGTTCTATAAAACACTCATAAACAATGGAACAATCCAATTTCTTACTTTTTACCTACCCCCTTTTTTTCCAAGTGTCACTTTGCCCCTTGGAACTGAGTTACAAAGTGTAGTGTTTAAAATCTTCCCCTGTGAAATGGGGCAACCAAGAGCCTGATACATCATCAGCCTCTCTGCCAGTCTTCCTTGATATCAGAGGAGTGGTATGGTACAGCGACCTTACTCTTGACATTGGATAAATTTAGGGTATCATAGGCCTTCAGAAGCACTGGACAATTACATTTGATCACTCTCTCTCTCTTTTGTGATATGATGCTGAAATCAGCGTATTATTCGACAGCTCTTTTGTTCCAGCCTTCTAGTTTAACCTAAAACATTGCAGTAGCTTCAGGCCAGGATATAATTGCTTCACCATTTAAGGGGCAAATGGAAACTTACTAGGTAACTACCAAGACATCAGCATACTACTAGAAATATTTTATTCCTGACATGAAGTAAAGAGTTATAATATATTGAAACTACATTGCACTGAAATATTGCAATATTTAATATTTAGTAGTTTTTAAAGGGGGAAATATTTACATGGCTTTTACGTGGCTTTTATGCTTGCAAAGCCATATTGTCGGTGATACACAAGGCATTCTGGGATAGGTCTCATCCCACACTTGGTGTGTGCCTCTAAAAAAAAAAACTCAGTTTAAATGGCCATGTAACCATAACACTTCATCCCATCCCTCTGTCCCTACAAGAGTCAAGACACCCTAGAAGCAAAGTAGTAGGGACAAAAGGGGAAATGGGATTTGACCTTCATGCCCAATAATTTGCTGACACCCCTTATAATTAATGAATTCAGCTCCTATTTAGCAACACAGGGTAGTATTAACACCTTACACTTACAGCTTCATAATCACCATGATGCTTCAGTGAGTTGTAATAGGAGAATAGAACCACTGTCATTGCTACTTTGAGCTCAGCACTACAGAAACTGTGCTATGTATGTGTTGGAAACCACCATCCATCCATTCTCAGAGAAAAGTCAACAGAATCATTGGACCAGGGTTTGACCAGAGCAATTAAATACACCAACACACAGACAATGACCAGTGACCCAGAGACAGACACACAGGGCTTATAAACACGAGCAGAACAGAGAGGTACTGTGAGATCTCAGTCACAGTCAGAGTTGCGAGGTGCGGCTAGAGAAATACGAGTAGGAAGGTGTACAACAGAAAGTACAACAGAAGCACATGGATAAAAAAACCCTGGAACACAGTAGCACAAGGCAGTGGTAGATCTTGGCACACAGTATGCAGACTGGAAGAGGCAACCATACCCATGTCTTCATGTGGTTTATGAGTTTATCAGAATATTCAGCTCAAACGTATGACACATGCTGGGAAAGGTCAGGATATCGCTTTTTCAAACAAACACACACACACACACACACACACACACACACATTAAATAGGCAGAAAAGGTCACTTCCTTTCAGAGCTTCTCCTAACCTCTGCGTCTGAATTTGCACCCTGCATCCTGATTGTCACACACACCCCACCCCTCCTCACAAATCCAGACATTTAACTACCAGATTTATATATTTTATTGAAATTGATCATTCATTTTCTCTCTCTCTCTCTCTCTCTCTCTCTCTCTCTCTCTCTCTCTCTCTCTCTCTCTCTCTGAGTCAGACTGGACTGTTTCCTGTCCACAGTAGGAGCAGGCGCTCGGGTCAGCCTGGAGATGGGGCTCCTTCTGCTGCACACAATACATGCTCCAAAGAATAATTAAATATATTCATAAGCTTCCTTAATCAGTAAATGTTTAAAATGCATGCCATGAAACAGTGTGTTTGGCAGTTAGAGATTGCTCTGAGATCGCTGGAATTGCAATGTGTGTGTGTGTGTGTGTGTGTGTGTGTGTGTGTGTATAAACCAAATTCTCAGAAAAAAAATACAAAGAGAAAATGAAGAATATTGAAACATTTGATATTATATTTTACTTATTGAGGCTTATTTTTTTATTTTCCTAGTAAATGTATATTTTCCTTTTGTTGCTAATGCTGAAACAGAAATCATTTGTAATTTATTAATATTTTTGACTGGAAACATTTATACTTTATTTTGAACTGTTGTTTTTTTTTCTTTTTGCAAGTCATCTTTACACAAACTGATCTTTGGTCTCTTAATTTTGCACAGCAGTGCATTCTGTATATAAATATGTATGTGTATATGTGTTTCATAAATAAAAACAGTTTAGTGGAATAGACTCTAGGAAAGAATAACAAAAGTGCTGTGGGCAGAAAAGAATGATAAGAAATACAGAATCATGAGAGAGTCCCACAGATGCATGTTCTCCTTTCAGACTCTGGCACAATGACTAACACACTGACTCATCAAGCCATCACACACACACACACACACACACGCACACACACACACACACACACACACACACACATGAACACATGGATCAGTATGATGGAAAGTCTCTTGTTTTTAAATGAGTGAATCACTGTTTGGTACCCAGCGTTCACATCCAGGGTCAGAAAACATGCACAAAGCACTCCGATCAATTCCAAATCATTAATAGCAAATTAGCCATGAAATGTACTGCCCATTTAGATGTGCTTGGGTGAAAACTATAAAAAGCATTACACTGTTTCATTCCAGGATCAGAGTAAACATATTTAGCCTGATTGTAATAAACGATTTTTTCATATCCGAAAAATTTCCACCCTCAGACCCAAATATGAGCATCAGGAGTGAGGAATAGACCATGTAGCTTGACATAATCAAAGAACAGAGATGTGGCAACTCGGGCACCTCACGGCATTCAGACGAAAAGCCAAGCATGTCAGACTTTTTTGTATTTTTCTGTGTAGTTCTGCAATATGTTCTGCAAAATCTTTGACTTTGACCAGGAGCACAGATCGTCAGCTTTGAATTTGCACAAAAAAGCAAAGAATGATTTGTTGGTGTCAAATGTGTAATGTTGCCAGTCTCCTGACTTGATAAAGTGACCATCTTGAAAGACAAATATATAGTGTAGCCTGATATTTGGGGTGTAAAGATTCCTTATTAAAAAAAAAGCTAAATAATACATAATAATAAAGCATAAATACACCTATGTAGGGCAGCAGTCTAAGCATTGACCCTATGAGAGGCCTATGAGATAATCTATTAGAGATTGTCAGTGGGTATCTGTTGGCTCATGCAGATGTTCATGATTTTAATCCAGTATACTTTTCACATACTTTTCACATACACTTTTCAATACAATTCACAGATTTTTTCCTTGCCATTTGCTAGCTCTCCAGTCTGTCTGCATGCTGTAAAATATCTAGCATTACTACACAACCCTGGCTTTGTAAATGAGAAACAAATTATGTGCCTTGGTCCAAACTGGCTCAGGGTTTCTTTCAGCATTCGGAAGCATTTGCACAGTGGAGAGACCTCCCAACATTAAAAAGTGTGAAAAGACATGAGGATTCCAGCTCCATAGGTGGGTGACATAGACTTTCTTTTTTTTGTTGTTATAGTTACATTACATATGAAAGGACTAAATCCATTTTGGGAACGTAATCACAGACTGACAAATGTTACAAATGTGTTACTGTGTGTAATTTAGTGTCATTCAAACACTGAATAAATTTTACAGGCAAGTGAAATTTCAACATGAACAATCAGTCAGCTTCTTACTATACCATTCCATCTTAAAAGATGCACCAAGTTACATCACTTAAGGAGTAACAGACTCCATTCTAACTGCATGAACGTAAACACATAACCAAAGTTCTACCAAACTGAACAGCTCCCGTTACAAATGAGTTTCTGTGGTATTTCAAACAGTGAATAAAAACTTCAGCCAACAAGCTACAGTCAGCTTCTTACGCAAACAGCACATGTGGAAAATCACTAGTCAAATGGTTCTGGAGGCAGCACTGCCTTTGAGGCAGAAGGAACATAATTGGTCACCAAAAGGTATATATGTGATTGGTACAAAAGTATTGGGTGATGATTTTCAAACACCATGCCATAAACTGGTAAAGCTACTCATAGGCCCTTGTATTTGCCTTCTCTAGGTGCCAGAAATGTCTCTAGAGGAAATAAAAGTGCAATATAACTTTCTTCTTACTGTTGGCTTAGTTCTGTTTCATAATTTTTTGGAAGCGCTGCAAACATCACAGTATTTTTAATTTACTTGAATGAAGGATAATATAACTACCTTTGAGGAAGCTGCAGAATGTTATAATGCTCTGCTGCCTTTAAAGCAGTTTCTGTAATTTCCTGTGTATTTGAGGTATGCCTGCTCTGCTGCAGAGAAGATGAAGCTAAATAGCACATGATTGCTGCCTCATCAAGTGTGCAAAATTTACTTCTCAATTTATTTCTTTAGAATCTTCCTCTGAGGCAGCAGAATTTTATTGTACAACATTCTGCAGCTTCGCCTAAGGCAGCAGTCATAACACAATGTGCAGAAGAACTACCTCAGCATCTGCGTCAGGGAAAAGCATTTTGCAGCTTCCTCAGAGGCACCGGGATACATTATTCTCCATTCAAGCAAAACAAAATTCTGAATCGTGGCAACATTTCTAAATCACAGTATGAAACAGAACTAAGTCTACAGTATATTGCACATTTATTTCTTTCATATCTGGCAGAGCAGGCAAACACAATGGTGTAGGCAAAGCTATACTGCTTTATGGCACAGTATTTGAAAATCTCCACCAAATGTGTGCTAACGAATCACATTCTTCCCCTCCTGCTGGCTGATAACCAATTACATTCCTACTGCCAGAACCATTTTGAGTAGTGATATTGCACACTAGCAGTAAAACGTGCTGTTCCAATTTAAAAGATGCAGACCTTCTGAATGAACACCAAGGGGTTTGTATTGCTATGTGTTTATATCCCAGTATTTCCCAATTTTCTCCTCAACCACTGTTCTTCACTGATTCTTCACCTGATTTTCTTCCGGGTGCTCCGGTTTCCTCCCACAGTCCAAAAACTCACGTTGGTAGGTGGATTGGAGACTCAAAAGTGCCCTTAGGAGTGAGCGTGTGAGTTAATGTGTGTCGCCCTGTGAAGGATTGGCACGCCATCCAGGGTGTGTTCCCACCTTGCGCCCAGTGATTCCGGGTAGGCTCCAGATCCACCGCGACCCTGAACTGGATAAGTGATTAAACACAATGAATGAATGATTCCATTAGGTAGCTAGCTAGTAGACACTTCAAAGTATATAACACTGCAATGGACTAGTGGGCCGTCCATGTTCCTGCCTTTTGGCCAGTGATTCTGCAGAAAATTAATGAGTGAAAGATTACTACTACTAGAATACTACTGGAATACTACTTACTACTTTTTTTGTATTTTGTACAAACTAATGTACAAAGTTATCTATTAATAACAATGTTAATTTTGTACTTACAAAAATGACATATTACACTGATCAACCATAACATTACAACCACCTCCTTGTTTGTAAACTCAATATCCATTCACTCAGCTCCACAGAAGTATGTACATTTACAGGCTCTAGTCCATCCATTGTCATGCATACTTTGTTAGCTGCCTTTCACCCTGTCCTTCAATGGTCAGGACCCCCACAGGGCAGGTATGATTTGGGTGGTGGATCATTCTCAGCACTGCAGTTACACTGACATGGTGGTTGTATGTTAGTGTGTATTGGGCATGTAAGAGTGGATCAGACACAGCAGAGTTCCTGGAGTTCTAAAACAGTGTCCTCTCACTGTCCACTGTGTGAGACACACCTACTAAATTATATTAAAAAAAATACTTCATCTGTTGCTAGCCATATTTGTGCTGGTCATCCTCTAGTCCTTCTTCAGTGGACATAGGATGCTGTTGGCTGGATATTTTGGGTTGCTGGACTATTCTCTATTCAGCAATGACACTGAGGTTTTTACAAACTCCTGTAGCACTGCTATGTCTGTTTGAATCATACCAGCACAACCCACTCTAAAACAGCACCGCCATGTTACTGTCACTGCAGCACTGAGAATGATCCATCACACAAATCACTTCTGCTCTGTGGTGGTCAGGTGTGGGTCTTGACCATTGGAGAAGAGGGTGAAGGGGGAAAACAATGTATACATAGCAACTGGTGGATTTCAGTCTGTAATTGTTTAACTACAAAGTGCTCCTGAATGGTCAGTGAAAATTAGAGAATGTAGACGTGAACTTAGAAACATAGGTGGTCGTAATTTTTGGTCTTTTATTATTATTACTTTTTTTATTATTATTAACATGATCTAGTTATCATAATTAACAAACTATATTTATTTGAAAATATTAGCATCAATTATTGGGGTTGTGGGTCAGTAGGGAGTTGTTTGTCTCTCACAGTCTATGCTGTTATATATTTAGCAGCGAGGAGGTCATGCCACAAGGATTATTTTTAACATTTACACATCGTACATATTTCCAAAATTTGGGATGGGCTAGTTACATTTGTTCATGAAAATTTGATCTGCTGGTCTTTTTCACACTGATGAAGGAAGTGTATCTCGGTCTCGACCTCACCTGTTATACACACTCCATGGCCAGGCTGTGGTCACAGAGTCTGTACATTGTCAGGATCGCTTTTCTCTCTGTCTCTCTCTCTCCCTGTCTCTCTCTCTGTGTTCATGCATTAGCTGGATGATGCTGGTTGTCATGGCACCTGTGTCCGGGTGCGTCATCATCACAAGAGTGAGGAAGGTAAAGCTTACTGCTGCTGCAATCGAGTGCGTGTCACCTGTCTCCTGACGTCATGGAAATGGTGATCGTCACAACAACTCTAGGCCACATCACTGTAGATGAGCTCAGCTTACATCCCTTTCCACTACTCACTCACTCTCTCTCTCTCTCTCTCTCTCTCTCTCTCTCTCTCTCTCTCTCTCTCTCTCTCTCCTTCAATCTGTCTTCCTTTCTGAACTCTTGCCAAGCATCATTCAACTTTTACACTCTGTATTGACATAAGAAATGCTGCAGGCTTATTCTCATTACATCACATGTGAGCAGAGGTGATATGTTATTGTTTTCATGAGTAGTTATGCCATAGATACATCTAACAGGTAAGTTAAAATCTAAAGATTTTATGCCCAAATCTTTGTAGACCCATACTAATTATCATTATATAAAGAATAAAATAATAATAAATTGAAAGCTGGAAATGTAAATTGTCCTGTAACACCTCCATGTAAAATGCAGGAAATGCATTAAAATCTGTTGCTGAGATACACAGATTCTGCAAGTGTCATTCATGACTGCTATTGTTCAATATTTTTCTTCAAAAATATTATGTGGCTGGGAAATGCAGGTCAAAATCTTTGTCTCATTAACAGGCCGGGAGTGAAGGAGAAATGTGATGGGTGAGGTCCAGATTCAGTGCACCCCTACAAAAGCCAGATATCAAGTGCCTTGCTCCAGGCCATGAGAACAGCAGACATGAGAGTTGCACCGATATTAGAACCAGCAGCCCTCTGGCACTGAGTCAACATGTTTCTCACTCTCAGTGTAGAAGCCTGATCCACTAAGCCAACACAGTCTTTTTCATCTTCTCCTCCAGGAAGAGACACTGGCCGAGTACTAAATTCATAAGGCATTTTGAGGAGGACAGCTGGTCCTGGGTCTTTTCCTGTCAGTAAGGTCATTGTAAATAATGTTAAATAAATCTGAAAGATGAATTGATTTAATATTGTTATAAAAACTGCAGTTTAAAAGAGCACTGTTAGGGTAATTGAACTTGATAACAGTGATTGTGAAATGTATGTAAATGAATTGGACCCTCTCAGTCACAACCAAACAGTCTAAAGGAAAACATGTCTCCAAAATAGCAACTTTATAGAACTATCTATAAAAGTCAGTGTAAATATATTTTATTCCAAGTCATTTAGGAGCATTTCTATTGGTCCTTTTATCATTTTCATACAATGTGAAGTACAGTTGATTTGCTCAAATAATGTAGTAAATTAAAAATCTCAAGATTCTTTGGACAGTAATAATATGCTGTGTGTCAGTAGTATAAAAGCACAAGGTAATATGTCTTTAAACATACCATAAAATCATTCATTCATTATCTGTAACCGCTTATCCAGTTCAGGGTCACGGTGGGTCCGGAGCCTACCTGAAATTACTGGGCGCAAGGCAGGTACACACCATGGAGGGGGTGCCGGTCCTTCAAAGGGCGTCACACACTCACACAATCGCTCACACCTATTTGGACACTTTTGAGTGACCAATCCCCCAACCAAAGTGTGAACCGGAGTACCTGGAGGAAACCCACACGTACACGGGGAGAACATACTAAACGTCTCCCAGAGCAGGACTCGAAACCACAACCTACAGGTATGTAAAAAAAGAAATAGGTCTACATCCACTTTAGAACTAGTCTCACACATAACGTGGCCAAGAACTGCATTGTACTGCAAAAATTTGAGTGACACACAAAAGGACAAATTACAAGTCTGCTATTTAGGCAAGATGTGTAGGGGGCAGCCTTAATGGTTCATGGTGGACCATTACCAGAGCCAGTACAAAAATATGATACAAGTGTGTATACGCAAATGCACAAACAGTCAATAAGAATGCAACTGGAAAAATTCTGACAGTGAGGCCAGGTTAATGCATTGAATGTGTCAGACTCTTCGTCTATTTGTGGGTGGAGCATCTGTGGCTGAGAAAACTACTGAATTGCCATGTGCACCAGTTATTTCTTAAATTCATTCATTCCTTCATTGTCTATAACTGCTTGTCCAGCTCCGGACCCACCACGACCCTGAATCACTGGGTGCAAGGCAGGAACATGCCCTGGAAGGGGCACCAGTTGTATGTTTTACAAACAAAAGCAGTCCTGCTGTGTCTGATCCACTCATACTAGCACAACACACAATAACACACCAAAAACACATGCTGGTAGGTGAATTGGTGACTCAAAAGTGTCCATAATTGTGAGTGTGAGTGAATGCATGAGTGTGTGTCGCCCTGCGAAGGACTAGCACCCCCTCCAGGGTGTGTCCCCGCCTGGCACCCAGTGATTCTCGGTAGGTTCCAGATTATGAATTTGATAAGCGGTTACAGAATGAATGAAAATTAATTAATTATTTTGTTCTTAAAAGCTTTTTAAAATTGTAACCCAAACTTTGGCAGTACAAAAGTAGCACATTTTCCATACCAAAAAAGCACCTTGAAATGAACTGAACTAAATTGTACTGAATTAAATTGAATGGAATGGAATGGAATTTAATTGAGTTAAATTGAACTAAATCAATAAGGCCAATGAAATTTTCATGTGGCCACTTTATGATCAAATGTGACCATTCACAACTTGTATAATGTATGAGGGCCACTAGGTTTAGTAATAAAACTCAGGTCTGGAAAGTTTTCTACACAGCCTTATCCTTAACTTTAAATTATGGTGTCCCTAAATGACATTTACTGAAAATCATGGATGCAGTCACATGACAGTTTGTGAACTTATGTACATGTGACCTCATTTACAGAATAACAGAGTGCTTGGTGAGTACATAGAGAAAATAGAAATGCTTATTTTAAAAGTTTATTTTTGTTTCTAAAGTGTGTGTTCCAACCTTTTTTACAATTCAAATGCATTAGTAACCTGTCCTATATACATATAACCCATTCCAATTTCAGGAACGAAACTATGAAATACATTATGAAATAATTACAGATTATGCCAGGAAATGTGAAAAAACTATATTCCATATTTCTCATAATTTTACTTTATGTTGAACAGAGTCTGGGCTCTTATGGGTCACAATATGGGACTAAAAATGGCATTAGATATTTCCCCTGAATTACTGGCGGTGGACGTTCAACAATGGATTGAACAATTCATTGATTTCGATGGAGCCATGACAGAAAATTAGTTTTCCCAAATATTGATGCCAACCATAGAGGTGTAATAAAAATTTCTGCTATCAGAAACAATAGCATGTATTAAAAAGACTTTTATGATGAAAAAGGTGGCTAAAAAAATGCTAAGACCAATGAAATGCATAAACCATCAGCTGCAAACTTTTATCTGTATCCTTCTGAGGTGCGTGAAGGTACTTCAGAGAAGAATCTGACATGATTCGGCTATGCTCTGGAGCCTGGAGCCTAAGAAATGTGTCCTGTACTATTGAACCTTCATCCAGTACATTTGTGCTGCCTATGTGTGGAGTTAATGATGCAGAACTAATCAGCCATCATTTGTACCTCATCTCACTAAGGTTTATGTGGCAGAATTCTTAAAGAAATGTTCCTATATCTAGGTAAAGCATTGCCAGATGAGTAGTGGCTAGAAAGGGGGGGGGGACAAAAGGGCCATCTTGAAGAGGGTATGTCAACACTGTTTTTTTAACCTCCCCAACTGAAGGTCATCTCCATCTTCCTCTCTCTGCACCAGCTACATTTACACACTCATGCACACACATGAACCTATCCATTGAAATATTGACGTACACTGATGGCTATCAGCAGTGCCTGGTTTCTAGATGGGGCAGTGTTACACAAGCTAGCATTGTAAGCAGGATTTGGCAGTGTCGGTAGATTATTCTCTCAACTTGAGCAGTGACTGTGTGCTCTGACCTGGCTGTATCTGCTACATAGGACAAATTTTTCCATCCCACCTGGGTCACTAAAATGTGAGATATTGAAGAATATGAAATGGGGAGTAGAGTGGAACAGAGAAAACAGAGAGAATTTCAACTTGAGCTTAGAAAGAGTTTGAAATGCATGGGCCCTGATTCATAGTCAGAAACCTCAAAGCCTTACTGATACAAAGATTTCTGAGAAGGTCTGAATGTTTCAGTTTATTTTTAATTACTAGTGTCACAAGCCGGGTTTTATTTCAAGTATGCAAATTAAATAGCTTTAGTTTCATGCACAGTTGTGTTTGAAAACACGTGTTCAAACATTGAATGGAATATTTTCAAACCAGGATCTCTTATTTTATAATAGATAAAACCACACAGAGCCCCCTATAGTTTTGGCCTTCACAATATTAAATATTTATTTAATTACATATTAACAAAGTCACCCAGGATTCACCTAATTATGGTTTAATTTGAAGTATCTGGTCTTCTGAATAACCTAGATACACAATGGAGACAAACATGAGCACTTTTCTAACCTGGGTTCTGACAGATGTTCAATATGGAAAACTAACCAATTCTGGGGAGGGTTTACACTGAAATATTTTGGTGAGTATTTGAAAACACTTAAACAATACTTAAACACTCAAACCATACCATTTACAACTGTGTCATTTGTGTAACCAGTACACTATCCTGACTTTATCTCTGGCTCGGTGCTGTTCTGGTTAAAACAGACAGCAATGACAATAATAATAATAATAATAATAATAATCCATTATCTGTAACCCTTATCCAATTCAGGGTCGTGTTGGGTCCAGAGCCTACCTGGAATCAATGGGCGCAAGGCAGGAATACACCCTGGAGGGGGCGCCAGTCCTTTACAGGGCAACACACACACTCACTCACACCTACGGACACTTTTGAGTCACCAAGCCACCTACCAAGATGTGTTTTTGGACCGTGGGAGGAAACCGGAGCACCCGGAGGAAACCCACGCGGACACAGAGAGAACACACCACACTCTTCACAGACAGTCACCCGGAGGAAACCCACGCAGACACAGGGAGAACACACCACACTCCTCACAGACAGTCACCCAGAGGAAACCCACACAGACACAGGGAGAACACACCACACTCCTCACAGACAGTCACCCGGAGGAAACCCACGCAGACACAGGGAGAACACACCACACTCCTCACAGACAGTCACCCGACACAGGGAGAACACACCACACTCCTCACAGACAGTCACCCGGAGGAAACCCACGCAGACACAGAGAGAACACACCACACTCCTCACAGACAGTCACCCGGAGCGGGAATCAAACCCACAACCTCCTGGTCCCTGGAGCTACAATACACTACCTGCTGCCCCACCATGCCACCCTAATAATAAAAATAATAAAAACATTTTATTTGGAACGATATTTACATTTAAAACAAATCTCAAAGATCATTTATCTCAAAGATAAAACATTTGTATTAGAAGAAAGAAAAATATCAATAGGTTGATTAAGAGTCAAACATTCTTCTAAATTGTTTTAAGTGCTTTTTTAAAATTCTCACTTGTCTGTGGTACCCTCGGATGGCCAGGGAATATGTTCCATAGTTGAGGGGCAGCAGAAATGAAGGCCTGGTCACTCATTGTGCTAGTCACTCATGGTGTAGTTTTGGGTGATGAGGTTAGTGTGGTGAGTAGTTATTGCAGGTAGGAAGGGACATTGCTATAAATGCACTGCTGAGTAAGGAGGGGAATATTGTAGACATTCCAGGCAAAGACAGGAAGCCAGTGAAGAGAATGGAGAATGGGAGATTGTCACACTCTTACCAAAATCCTAGCAGCACTTTTCTGAATGTACTGTAATTTCTGAAAACTCCTGCTAGGAATCCCGACGAGAAGTGCATTGCAATAGTCCAATCTGGAGGAGAAAAATAAATGGACCAGCTTTGGTTCCCATTAAAACTGGTATAAACACAGGCGGGTCCACTGGAGAGCACCAGGGTTCAAACACCCTAAATGCAATCTGTTCAAAATCCAGACTCATCAAAAAGGAATGTGTGCACAATGGAACTATTTTACTTTGCAGAATATTGATACACAAAATATTCATATTGTTCTGTCCTCTTTATCTTGAAATCTAACAATAAACAGCAATAACGGAACTGTGGTATAAACGCAGTACACTCGAGGTTCATGCTATAATGTCACTTCATGTCTTACCTATTTTTCATTTAAATTACAAACTGAGACAAGGCACTATTCCATAGCAATACCATTTGAAACCAAATGAGATATTCGTTTTTGCATTTTAAATGTTCAAAGCAGGGTGTTAAGCCAAAAAGTAATCCTTCTACTGACTCAAATCTTCTTCAACCAAAAACAAGCTTATATATATTTGTAAGTAGACTTTTGTAGTTATAGATGTTTAGGTCTTTCTTGTTGTTCTAAATAAAGAATTCCTCAGCAAGGCAAGGAAGCCAAGTTGAATTTCTGCCTTCATTACTTCATCTTACACTACAACAAAATGGGAGTTTTTAAATTAGCATTTTTATGGTAAGAATTGTGGCAAATCCTTGCGAAACAAAAGGCGTCTCTGTGGATTCTCGTGCTGTGTTTGGTGTGTGTTTGGTTTGAGGACGGGTGGTGCACTGGGTGCATGGGTGATGTGGGTAGAGTAATTGTAATATGCTTAAGCATGGTCTTCTGCAGACACACCCCTGTTTAAAAAAGTGGTCTCAGGGAAAGCCAGATGGCAGTCATTTGCTTGTCTAGGAGTTTTGATTTTTTCATTGTTTTCAGCAATAAGCTTTTCACCTGAAATTTACAGGCCCATGTCTACTTTATTAACATGTTAGCTGACTTTCATGATATATGACATTTCAAACAGAACTCCTCAACATTTAAGAAGGGCATGGTCTGGGTGCTATTACAGAAATTTGATCTGTGCGCAACAATCTGTTTTATGTTTATTCATAAAGCTGAAAAAAGTTATATTGATTAACAAGTACATTTTAACAGCTTAGTAATTGTTAGCTTCTGGGAAAGATCAAAATCCTTTATTTTTGCAAAAAATATACAGCAGCCTCATGCAACTACATTTACAAAATATGTCATGTTATGAAAAAACAGACACTGAAACCAGTCATTCTGATAAGGGATAATAATAAGGGCTGTGTTTTTTGATTCTTGAAGAATTGGTATAACATTCATTCATTCATCCATTATCTGTAACCCTTATCCAATTCAGGGTCGCGGTGGGTCCAGAGCCTACCTGGAATCATTGGGCGCAAGGCAGGAATACACCCTGGAGGGGGCGTGGTATAACATGTTTCTTTTAATATTAAAAGAATTCTAAGTGCCCACCTTCACAATATTTATTTTAAGTTAGTTTAACATGTCTTGCATTATTTTTTGATCAACACCTTTATCTTTGAGACTGAATATGGATACTGACTGGACATTTACACTCATCAGGTATCATATATGTGATGCAAATAATGCACTAATGAAATATAGATAGATAGATAGATAGATAGATAGATAGATAGATTTAATATCTGCAAATACCCATTGCCACATTTTTAGCCACTACCATGCCATTGATTCATTGACTGACTGACTGACTGACTCACTCACTCACTCACTCACTCACTCACTCACTCACTCACCATTGACTGCTTTCTAAGGAATAAGCTCTTGTTGATTTTCAAAATAAAATTTTCTGGTAACCAGACGTCTGGGGAAAGATTTAAAGGATTAACGCATGAGTGATTCCATCTTATACCTGCACTCTTTTGTAGATTATACCAGCAACAGGAGGTGAACAGGGGAGCTAAGGCTAGCCTGAGTAATTCACACACACACAGACACACACACACACACAGTAATCACAGAGTATAATCACATCCCACTCACAGTGTATGTTGTGGTTTGTGATTACAGAGTGAAGGTTTATCTGAGTAGTAGTTACTTGAAGAGATATGATCCCTCATTCTCTTCAAGCAACTACTATTCTCTCTCTCTCTCTCTCTCTCTCTCTCTCTCTCTCTCTCTCTCTCTCTCTCATGTCTATCCTGTGATTTGTGACTGAGTACAAAGGGAATGTAAATCAGTGAATATAATTAGTGATGAATATTGAAGATGGAAAAAGAAGCATGAGGGAGAGAATGAAGGATAATGAGTAATTCTAATGAAGGGCTGTTGACAAATGACACTCACTAAAGCTACAGTGCAGCCTTTTGAAAATTTATGAAACACTTAAAAAACACATTTTGCTCAGAGAACAAACTTATAAATAGTATTTAATGCATTTAAGTAGTAGATCACATTTTGGATACAATACATAAGCATTAGCCTTTTTTTTTTTGCATCTAAGCTTAGGCTTTTAGCTTTTAGATGTTTAGGATTAAAACAAATACATGTATGTATAATATTATGGACAATGTTATCAGTGATAATGTCAGTATTTTAGAGATAATGCTGGGTGGGCTAATATTGAATAAATGCATATGAGAATTATGAATTATATACACTTAAGAATTATGGTTCTAAAAAGTTGTCTATAGAACTCTGAAGGATCTTAAACTTCAACCACAAACAAGCTACAGTTTCTTTTCCAAGCATAAAGTTCTACTTTAAAATATTTTTTATTGTATAATATTAGTGCAACAATGTTTTGCTGTGAGAACAGTAGTTGTCTTGAGTGGCCTATGTTGCCTTTTAAGTATAAATATGAGTTGTTTCTCATACTTAGGATATCACATTGATGACAAACTGGTTATTATTATTAATATTGCGCCTACATGGAAAGTAATAGTTTTGTATTTCCATTATTAATTCTACATTATATAGGTTCTGGTTGACTAACACGCCTCTTGTACCTCCCACTTAGATTAAGTCTGTGTTTAATAATCCATCATAACACTTTATATCATCAGCAGTTCTAGCAGCTCCTTTCACAAAGACCTATTAACTTCTGAGCAGATGATAAAAGGAAAATAATTTCACCTGTCCATGGGTCATTATGGTTCAAATGGTTAACAGGAGGCCAGTGTGGGAGTGGTGATGAAGTCATTAGTGAAGACATAACTCTCATTCATTTTATCTTTGGCTGTTCACCTTTCACTTCCTGTAAGCACCATTAATTATAATTTTGTTAAAGAGGCCATGATCTATCATGTTCAGCTGCATGAACATGCAGTTGAATTTGCACCCCGTGAATTTAATGTAGTATTTAGTGGCATTATCTCGTCTTAATCCATTATAAATTATTCTGAGATTTCACTCTGTTGTGATTTCAAATTCGTTGGTAGCATTTTCATAGAAGTAGCTGTCCTTTTATATAATTTGAAATCTAACATAGTGTTTTGTTATTCTTGGTATATGCAATCTTAAAAATACAGTTGCTAAGAAGGTTTCATTGAGCAATGCCATAGAATAACCACTTGTGTTTCTTGAAAGAACGATGTTTGTTTAAGAGAAGTGAGCGCAAACATTTTAAAGGATAAAAATACATCACTCGATCTTACGTTCCTGTATTAGCAAATATGGTTCTTTATGTAACTAGTAGTGGTTCTTCTATGGCATCGCTCAAAGAACCATTTGCAGCAGGTAATGTTTTTTTTTCTATTTGTTAAATGTCATGTTCACAGGGTTTTTTCCCTGTGGAAAGGGAATGAGATACTTTCTCTCTTGCTACTCTAACTACAGGTGTCCCTTTCACAGAGGTGTATTTATGCTTCTCATTGCATAACCCTCAGCCATTATATAACCAAGAGGACCTGAGGGGAAACAGGGAGAACTGGTCTGGAGAGAGAGTGATAATCATCAAAAACTTATTCTTGCAAACTACAGAACACTAGATTTGGTTAATTAGTTTTTTCTTTATTATTATTATTATTATTATTATTATTATTATTATTATTATTATCAGCATTATTATGTGCCCATGAGTAAGGTACATAACCCTCAAATGTTCCCTGGGTCCTATGGCTGGTTGCTCCTTGCACATGTTGGAAGATGGATGGGCAGTGTGAAATTAACCACTGGTGTATGTGTGTGAGCGGATGTGTGGTGTGTGTTCCTGCCTTGCACCCAATGATACTTTGTGGGTTCTAGGCCTCACGCAGTGCTCAGACTCAGTGCTGAGATAGTAACACTGATGTTTGTCTGAAATTGAGCTAATTGCAGAAACTCAACCATTTCTCATTCAAGTCTTTAATTTTGATTTTGTAAATAAATGATCATTCTTGTGTGTTCACACAGTTTCTAAGGAAATTTCAGAGCATCTACAAAAAAACAACAAGCTAAATCAATCAATAAATAAATAAATTAATTAAAAAATATATATATAAAAACTTTCCTGACCCATCAACAATTTTCAGGGAAACAAACAAACAAAGCCCTGGCAAAGCAAAGTCCCAGGATAGACAAGAGTCAACAGAAATGCCAAAAAGGGTGTAGAGGGAACTTAATACACTGATTTGAGATCATGGTAATAAGGGAAGGACCACATTTTTAAAGTTTTTTGACATGGTCTACCTCACCACCTGTTATTGTTTGGCATAGTCAGCATGGTGGATGTTACAGCTTATTAACCATCCTATGATGTTTGTGTGTGTGTGTGTGTGTGTGTGTTTATGAGTGGAGGGTGGACGGAAACAGGGCTTCACAGGGCTGTAAAAGCCCTGGGAAAAGGAGTTAGTGAGTACACGTTAACTCAGCCAGGTTTCCATGACAACTACACTACTGGAAGCAGGGGGATAAGTGAGAGAGTGACAGAGAGGCATGCACACGAAGAGAAGGTGAGAACGATGGTGATGGTGGTGGTGGTGGTGGTGTGTGTGTGTGTGTGTAGGAGAAGGGAGGTGTTCAGTGAAAGAGTGTGTGCTCTTAGACATGAGTCAGGCTTTTGACTCTCTGATGGATAGGGTCTGTCAGATCTGAAAATGAGACAAAAAAAGGAATTCATTTAACAAAACAACAAATCCACTTTAATTAACTGAACTCATTCATTTAGACTAGATGAAAAAAGCTGCTTCATTTATTCTGACTGCATATCCTATGATAGTCCTGCTATCCTTATTTAATTGATTTATTCTGAAATGTAATGTAAGATGAGCTTTTTGGTATGTAAATGGTGGCTTCTGGCTTATTCACTGTACTGTCATTGTACATTGGAAATTTGCTCAATACATGAAAATACAACCAAGTTCTCAAGCAATCTGTTAAGACCACCCTCCAGTTCCTGCTGAGTCAGATAACAAATAGTTGTAGAATACTCATGAATTGTCCCTGAGGTGTCAAGTCTTGAACGGGAATACAAAAAAAAAAAAAAAAAAAAACTTGGAGTCTCTGATGATCTCAAATGAAAATCTCTGCTCTAAACAATAAAACTACACATTCACTAACTTTCAGATATTTATGCAGAACACATAATGACTGACTACTCCCAGGGAAGTTAAGGTCTTAAAAAAAAGCTGTAATTGTTCATTCACAGCAGTCTGGAATGTGTTCTCTTTTTCCTTTCTACTTATTTTAAAAACTATTTTTACTGCATTTGATGTGGAGCAGTTTATTAACCCTAATGTAACGTGCTTGGCTCTGTGCAGTGTTTTGGTGATTGTGTTCTCCTTGTCATATGATCTTCCTGTCCTTGTGTTACCTTGGTCATGTGGTCACACTTTCCTTCGTTTCTAGCGTCATGTGCATTGATTACTTCCCAGTTGTATCTTGTTAGAACATGTTAGTATGTGTAACCCTGAAAAGGACTGGCGCCCCCTCCAGGGTGTGTTCCCACCTTGCACCCAGTGATTCCAGGTAGGCTTTGGACCCACCGCGACCCTGAACTGGATAAGCACTTACAGATAATAAAGGAATGAGTGTATCTTGTTACATTTTATTACATTTCTCCAGCAAGTACCTCCACCTCTTCATACTCACTTGACAAAGGGAACACAACCAGGAACCAAAATAAAACACAAAACAGAAACAAGCACGTCACACCTAAACAATACAAATAAGACAAACGAAACACTACAGTAGTATGATAACTGTAACTTCTAGCATTTTTCTTTTTCTGTTGGTTCTAATGGCTGCCAATGCAACATCATTCATAGCTGAACAGACAGAATGCTAATTGTCTAATCCTTTATGTTAGCAAAAGGATGCCTTTATTAAATATCTTAGTACTGAGCAATGGGAGAGAGGGATTTAACCCACCCAGATAAACTGAGGGAGTTCGTAATCTCTTCCAACTCTTGGCCATGGATGGTAGTGGGATCACTAGAGATCACATCAGATCTTCTCATGACAAGTCCCTAAAATTTTGAGTTCTTCTTTTTTGGAACATAATAATAACTCATGGTCCGAATGACATGCTGAGAGTTAGCATTAAAATATAGCTGCTTTTGGATAATACCAAGAATGATACAATACAGGAATAAACAGAGACTGTGTGGGTAGGTGTGAGTAAACTGGAAACCAATTCATTATAACACCATTCGAAATGGCATTTAACAAATCTAATTGCACCAAAAAATGAAGCTATCCAGGGGTTTGAGGAGAAGTTATGTGTTAAAAACAGAGGCACTGGGCTTTTTGAGTTGAGGGTGTACATGTTTGTTCACTCTGCCATTTAATAATAATCATTGCGCTGCAAAGCTTTTGAGAGATGTAGCTCTTCAAGCACACAAACCAATTTTCAATTAGCAATTTCAATGTGTCATCACCATTTTTCTAATTCTGTTTTTACATCTTTTTTATATTTTTTGATGTTTGTTGACTTCAGTTACAGTGAATAGACCTCTGAAGCTGTGAATCCTTCGTAGTTGGCATCTTGTACAGCATTAAATAAATAAATAAATAAATAAATAAATAAATAAAAACAATATATGTCCCCATGCCCTTGCCATGGGTACTCATGCACCCCCAAACTATGACAGATGTTGGCTTTGGCACCTTTCACTGATAACAGTCTGGATGGTGCCTTTCATCTGACAGAGAGCTCAAAATCTGTTTTTCTCCTCTCCTCTGACCACAACACATGTTTCCACTATCTTTAAGACCATCTGAGATGAGACTGGGCCCAGAGAACTCTGCAGTGTTTCTGCATCAACTTGATGTATGACTTTCTTCTTGAGTAATGGAGTTTCATATTGCATTTCTTGAAGTAGCAGACAGTTTTCCAAAATACACTCGGGCCTATGTGAGGCTGGTGGATTCACCTTTTATTGCTTTAATGTTCACTTGTTATGTAATGTTTGAAAATGGTGAAACTTGAATATTTTATACATTTTTCATACTTAGTTTGCTCCCCCCCCACCCCCCACTGTTTTGTTGCATTTTACAGTGTCCCAGCTTTTCTGGGAATGGGTTGGTAGAACATTCAGTTCATTTTCTTAATTAATTATACTAGTAAAGAAAGGCTATTATGTGCTTTCCTCTATGTGCTATCTTACAGCTAGCTTTTGGTTTCAGTTTTGTAGCTTAGCTTACACATGGGACATGGGAAGTAAACGTTTGCTGGTAGTCTATGGCATTTATAACAGTTATAACAACGGTCCTTATTCAACTCATTTTCTAGAGGGTCACAGCATTACCCTGTTTTGGGTCAAGTGGTCAAGTTAAATCAACTGTGTTAAGGGAGGGAAATTATTATTAGAGTGTGTGGCTGTGCCATCCATAAAAACTAGAATTTGAGAAGCCCACTTTAAACCGTCAGGTGAAATAATAACTCTGGCAATTTATTCCTGCATTGTGTTGAAATTATGCAACTCAAAGGAACTGCTTTTCTTTTGGAGGATGAGACCGGACAGAGAGCAAGGGAGAGAGAGATAGAGAAAGTGTATGTAACAGTAGTAAATAAATAATAAAGACAGCAGTGTGTAAAGACTGGAGATGGAGCAGTTCTCATATCATGTAACTGCTGCTCTTATAAAAAAACCCAATACGAACCTGCCATCCACCTCTCTGCGTGTTTTTCTGATGATTTCTGATTCAGTTGCTGAAGGAGTGACTCATCTCTCCATATGAAGTGGTGGGCCTGGAATTGAATAAGAGAACTGAATCAGTTGAAAAGATGTTCATTATCAGCCTAGCTGGCTCTGCATGCATCCAGGGCCTATTTCAGCTTCCAAAGAGACTGAAATCTTAATAGGGTCACATTACTCAACTACAGAATTGTGATACTGGGAAAATATGTCAGAGGATACATGCTCAGAGAGGCGCTCCCATGCCTTATTGTGTGGGAAGTTATGTGAGCATTGTGTTAAGGTTGCAGTTAACATAGCTTTTAAAAGCAGTAACAGCTTCACACCTGGATTGGACCCTTGTTAATGCTGGTGTGTAATAGTACACAGCCTGAGTCCCTGTAATCTGGGCCACCAGAAAACCACAGAAATTACCAGACACCAAAATAGACCTAATTATGATGTCTAGAAGAAGAGTGTTATATTATGTTAAACTGTAGGTTTTTTTTAATGGAGTAAATTTCAAATAGCAGTTTGTCCATATTAATGTCAGGCAGGATGGGAGAATGTGAATGCATTTAAATTCAGAACAAACCAATGTTGTTACAAACATTAAAGGAGATGTTTACAATTTTAATCCAATACATTTTATAAAATAAAGATTAAAATGAAGGTTTTCTCTCATTTTGCTAGCTCTCCCGTCTTTTTGCATACTGGAAAAATGACGGCATTTAACCGGTGTTCTCTCTCTCAGTTATAGCAGAGAAATGGCATCTGAAGTCGTGTGGACAGTTAAAAGACCTGCAAAACCTGAAAATCATAAAAAGCGATGAGGATCTGGCTCTGTTCCTGCTCTATAGGTGGGTTAGTTGCATTACTTAAGGAGTCATTTCTAACTCCAAATTTGGGTTACTTCTAATTTCCTGTTAACTGCAGGAAAGTAAATCCATCCATCCATCCATTATCTTAACCGCTGTAATCGCGGGGGGTCCAGAGCCTACCTGGAATCATCGGGCACAAGGCGGGAATACACCCTGGAGGGGACGCCAGTCCTTCACAGGGCGACACAGACACACACACACTCACACCTACGGACACTTTCGAGTCGCCAATCCACCTGCAACGTGTGTTTTTGGACTGTGGGAGGAAACCGGAGCACCCGGAGGAAACCCACGTGGACACGGGGAGAACACACCAACTCCTCACAGACAGTCACCCGGAGCTGGAATCGAACCCACAACCTCCAGGCCCCTGGAGCTGTGTGACTGCGACACTACCTGCTGCGCCACCGTGCCGCCCCGGAAAGTAAATGCTGACCAAATATTCTTCAAAACTAAACAGCTAGAGCAGAAAATGAGCTTCTGTGGTAACTGTGAATAATAATTTACAGGAAAGTTCATCTTCAACCATAAACAATCTAAAATCAATTTTTAACTCAAATAAAACTTTCAAATGAAACATTAAAAGAGATGCACCAGATTACTTAAGTTGGAATTGTCTCCAATTCATGAGACTGTTAACTGCATAATATTACATGCAGAACTAAACAGCTACCGAAGAAATGACTTTCTGTGCCAATTCAAACACTGAATAAAATTTACAGGCAAGTTATACCAAAACACTACAAACGGCTTCTTACTCAAACATACCTTTCCACCTTAAGAGAGGCAGAGCTTCTGAATTACCACAAATATTAGAGGGAGTTTGGTTTGATTTGACATACGTTCTCCAGGATAAGTTACTTTGCCTTTAAGATCTATACAAATAATTTGATTAGCACTGTTTAAATGTATTTATTTATTTATTGTAGCTTTCATACTGCCCTTCTACTAGAATTTAATACTTCTTAATTCAAGTACTGTGGAGGCTAATAAATACAGCGCTTATTAGCAGCACTGTTAGATATCTGTCTTTCTTCTGCATTTCAAACAACCTACTTTAACTGGCTCCCACTTTCAAAATAGATTATCAGACTGAGCCCCTATATTTAAAAAGTTATTGTAGCACAATGATTAATGTAGAATGTACATATGTATTTTAGTACTAATACATATGGATTTTATAGGTTTATTAGCTGTAAGAGTACCTAACTGGCATCCATTTCAAACAGAACCCCCTCCAGATATTTGCCATAAAGTTGCATGACTAGTTTTCCTAATCTTAAAAACAGATATTAAATATTAAATATTTCAGACAGTTTCCCAGAACAAGCATGTATGAACATAAAAGGCATATGAATTCAGTTTGTGAACAAAAGTCTGCAGAATGTAACTGACAGATCTGAATCCCAAATATCTGAAAATAAAGCCTAAACTTAGTCTAAAAGGAATAAATGCTACATTTTTTACTAATTGTGTGCTATTTAGTACAAGACTAAGTTTTTATCTGCCCTTTGTATATATAGTCGATTTACTCAAGTACATGTACACTTCAATACTGATCCATTTGTACTTTCCAACATTTTCAAAACATTTACTTTTACTCATACCTAATACCTGGCAAAAAATGAATAAATACATACATTGCTTACTGTAATATTTTGTTGAACTGTTTTTAGCACTGATTGCAGGGGCATTCACAGTTAGTGCGGTTGTTTCAACAACTTTATGCCATCTCACATCATTTATTTCCATCCACAGATGCATTTTAGCCTACATCATTTCAAAAACGTTCACTGAAATTCAGGATCCTGTGGTGTTTATTTCATGTGTAAAAGTGATTCCTCGTGCACCCAGAACCACTGTTTCACAATTTAAGCCTAATGAATTTTGGCATTGCTTTCTTGTAATATGCCTGTGCTACCAGAGTGGGAAAAAATGCAGTAGGCACTATGCCCCACTTCATTTGCTTCCTTTCTCAACCTGATGTGACCTTTCTCTTGAATAGGGTAAATCTAGACTCATCAGCCTACATGACCTTTTTCCATTGCTCCAGAGTTCAATGTTTATTCTCCTTAGCAAACTGAAGCCTTTTTTCTGATTAGCCTCAACAACAAATAGCGTTTGTTAGTGAGGTTAATCAGAGCAGAGACTCAGTTTTGTATCAGTCAGAACTGCTGCATGCTGAAATATATTAATCACTGCAAAAATGATCCAATCATAGGCTCTTAAGGGTTTGCATATTTAAATGCCTATACCAACAATTTTGGCCAGGCAGTGTAAATAATCAAAATAAAAGACATTATTCAGTAAATAATCAAACATACTTTTTGATTCAGTTATATTTTAGCAATTAATATTATGCTACAAATTGCTTTTTATGTATTAAATTAATTTGTGTTTTGTTAGTGACAGCATGATGTTGCTTTGTGATCCACCAAATTTCTGACTTTGGAGCCAAACTAATCAAAAAGAGAGAAAAATATTCAGTTCCTATTCTGACAGCTGCTGCATGTAATCGGAATTTCAAGTATGTTAAAAAGTACAAATGTTTTAGATGCTATTTTTCAAAAATGTTTTCACTTTCATTCAGAATTACTCTGACTAATGCTCTTTTGGCTAAATGATGTCAAATCATCACAGAAAAATTCCAACATCTAAAGCCTTCTCAGTAGAGTAGAAGTTTTTACTGCTGCAACGGGGAACATACGTTTTTGTCCAATGAAAAACACATTTTTGTACATGTAGTTTACTATATTACTTAAATACAACAGCTGTGTTTCACATTGTGTTAAATTTTCAGGGTGAATGAACCAAGAGAAAGCTTTAAAATTACTTGAAATAATTTTTTTCCTTCTCCTATAAACACACACACACACACATTATATATATATATTAATAATTTTAATTTCAGAAGACATCCTCTATGATCAGGTATCCACAACCATTTACCTACATAGTGAATGTCGAAAGCTTATTGGAGGTAAACCACTCACAAAATATGCTCCTGTCATTTTAAAGGGAGAGTAATGTGGGCGGAAACGTGAGGGCGACATAAAAAACCGAGTATGGGCGGAGTCTAATTGAATATTCATGTGCCTGCCTGCTGCCTGGAGACGCTGATGAATGAAACAGATTGAGGAGCGTGTAGCTTTAATCCAAGTCGAAGCGATATCTGCAGAGAGCAGGAGGTTGCACTCTCAGAGGCTCGGATGAAGGCGACAACACAGAGCTGACCAGATTAGGCAGCTTAGGTTTTATATATGTATATATCTGTGTGTGTTTCTCTTAGCTTTTGGTGTCATATTTAATATTTGAGGTATTTTGAGACTTTTTTCGAGTCCAACTCGAATCCACCACCAGCATGGACACCATATTGGACAGTTTCGCCTCGGACAAACTTTTCCCGAATTCCAACCTGTTGGACCTCGAGGATCTGAACGAGAGCGACTTCCTCACAAATGTGGTACGTTATCCGTCCATTTTCTCTGAGAACTCAACGGCAGGGACGTGTTGTCATTGCCCACCATATGGAACAGCTGTTTTGTACGCAGGGCCTCACTCTCTCTTTATTTCTGAAAGAAAGTGGTATATTTTGCTAAACCTGGAGCTAATGCTTGTGTTAGGATGTGTATGTTTGCCTGTTGGCCTATATTATATTAAACCTTCTCAAATATCTATATAGGCGATATTTATACGATAAGGGCTCTAACGCTCTCTACCTCCCACATTCAGCTCGTCATCGTTCACTGACGCACACTTGTGTTTGCCCTACGTTTATCTGTCTAATGTCGTGTAAATGAAATCTAAACACACTCAGGACTTTCTCTAGCGGTGAAGTTTACTCAGCTGTGTGAGTACAAGCAGTAAGCAACAGCGCGAAGGGGCGGAGCGAATACATGAATGCCACGCCCACACCACACGCCCCCATCCTGCTCTATACTCGCATGCATCCGGCTGAGACTTGTATTGAAATGAAAGTCCACCGCTTTTCGAAATTTCATCATAACTCAGTTGTTAACTTGTAGACAAAAGTAATTCAGCTTGTACTGAGGGGGTTTGTTCCAGAGAAACATTCTCACTCTAACTCTTTCACAACCGCGAAGACATTTTTACCTAAAATAAGGTAGCAATGATATCTAAAACTAACTTTGAAACTCCATCAGCACTTTCAGGGTTTGTAGTACTGGTAATGGTAAAATAGTGTTAAATCAGCAACAATATGTTGTTTTTTATGAATATATTTGCCTTATTATGCTTAGCATATACCTCTCAGCCATGAGATAAATTTTCTGCAGTGGCCCTACAACAGCATGCAAAACAATCACAAAGTGTAGCAATGTAATCATTTTTTGGGGGATATTCATTACGCAGGTCATTCTGGAAAAACTGCATATTACATTAACATTAACATATGAATGTGTTTATTCTACAGAAATCACAAAATAATTATTTGTATGTGTTGTGGTTGGAATGATTGGAAATCTGAGAGTTGTTTTTGAAAACAAAAAGTAATTATCAGTGTCCAATTCACCAGTAAATGGGCTGGCAAGATTATTGCTGTACATGGCTACATTTAAAATTTGACTTGAACCAAAATGAACACAGAATATCCAAATATGTTTCTCTTTCAGCACTTTTTCACTGGGATGTATAGTACAGCTTAGCAGGTTTTAAATTCATGACCCCCCCCCCCCCCCCCCCCCCCCACCACCAACCCTTTTTTTTCTAATGCCAAGAGGTGTATACTGTACCAGAGTACACAAGCTGACTTCTATTATACAATGGGAAATAGACATAGATATTCAAACCTGCTGTGGATTCTGCGTTCAAATTACAGAACTGTGCCGCACTGCCCAGTGGAAAAATGCCATTTTTTGGCCTCTCTTTTTCCTATCTGTCTGTCTGTCTCCCTCTTTGTCCTTCCTAAATATTTGCGGGTCTCCATCCCAGCTGGTATAACAGTAATTAGCTGGGTTATGTTACAAGGCTGTTATTATTATGGAGTCTGGAATGGTTAAAAAAGTGAAGCATTGCAATGGAGTCTGGGTTTATGAGCAATGGAGAAGTTTAGTGACACCGTCCCATCTGCAAGAAATACATTAGGAACACGCCTAACCCCCCCTTCCCCCGTCTGGGTTTGGAACGTGACTCAGTCTCTCCTGCAGCAGCAGCTTTAATTCATGCAGGAGACTTTAAATTTGAATCTTCATGATGTTGTGAGCACAAAAACAAAGCAAATTATTTGCAGTATTGTGAGCTGATACCAAAAATATTGTGGATATCAGAGAGAGACAGAAAAGACAGAAAGTGAATAGCAGCCCATTTAAAATTACAGCGTCCCTCTGGCCTGCTACAATATGAGGTGAGTGTGTGAGATTCTTGCCCTGACAGGTTCAATGAATGACTGACTTTGTTCCCTCAGGGAGGAAGCAGCACTCAGTAACCCTGGTCTGCACACACACACACACACACACACACACACCCCACACCCTCCAGCATGGATAATAGAGTACATTTGTTTTACTCTGCCATTATGGGGTATAAGTGTAGGTGGGTCATTTCAGAGATTTATTTATAACCAGGAATTTCTCCGTACTGTGGTTGCGCGTGTCTGTATGTGTATGTGTGCAGATCCTGAGTCTAGGGTAATTGCATGGCTTGTGTTTATGGGTGGAAGTCATAGCCTAGCGTTTGTATAAGATCCCACAGGACTACACGGAACTTCGCACAGAGATTCTGTCCACAATTTAAAGGGTCCTGCTCTTTTCTGCCTAATATGTCATTTACTAAGCGGAGGGCCGTGCTCCTGCCATTCACTCCTACACTTTTAAGTTTATAATGCAGCACCCTCTAAGCCTAGACATATAAACTAAGAGTAATGAAGGAGAGATGGAAATAATACCAGCACACCTCCAAAACAGGCTATAACACTCTACTGACAGTTTCCTACTTTTGTAGTGGAGTTATGTTGATTGATATGAGGAGAGAGAGACACTTCATTATACATAATTCCAAAGTGGTTTCAGATGGAGGGTATTCATTTTTGGCCTTAAAATTTATCCTCTCCTTCATGATTATTTCACTGAACAGACATTGGTATTAGTCGTGGGTGTTAAATATGTATGCATCATTGATTCTCATATTTTACCACAGTTTGAATTTGGTTGGTTAATTTGATTGACATTTTATTTCCTTTCTCCCAAATTTCTCCTCACTTTTATTCTTGGTAAATTCCACCCTCTGGCTAAGACTCTCCCAGTCAAACAATGCCACCCAGTCTTGAGGGAGAATATTTCCTCCAAGATGCGAGAAGCCTGTCCCTGCTTTTTTTTCTCGATTAATAACAATAGACAGCTCAACACATTTAAAGGAGACCATAATTTCCAAGTTCTGTTATGGTGACTAACAGACACACATAAGGGAAGGCCATCCAGCCCATCAAGAGAGAGTGAGGTGAATTATTTTCAATGATAGGGCCAACTTTCAGACCCCTCTCAATTGCCTGAGAACTTTACTTAGGACCGGGCTGCTCAATTCTGGTCCTGGAGCAGTGGCGATTGCTCTAAGACTGCAAGGGAAGCTCAGCTTCCCCTAAAATGTAAAAAAATAAGTGATCAAATATATTCTGTTGTGTGTTCATTGAATAAATATACACTACAACACGCTCAACTTTTGTTCAGAATCAGCTTCTTATCTCTGGTAAAGATTCGGCTTTCCTCTCAGTCATTCCCGCAGCTTCACAGTGCTTTAAACAGTGAGGACACTGAGCGTCCACAGAGTTCAATAGCGAAGCAGCGAAACGAGACGAGTCATTGGATAAATGCTGGGCTTTGTCCCGCCCATCGGACGCTCAGCGTCTCTGGGGGTCTATGGGGCAGTGGGCTGGCCTCGGCTGGCCCGGACGCTCAGCTTCTGCATGATGATTGGATGATCTGTCTGAGGCTGAATCCCTTTTTGATTGACAGCGAAATGAGCGAATCAGCGATCCTTTGGTGTAAAGACGCCTTGTTGGTACGACAGGGTCACAGATCATTTTCTTGAAAAGGAACGGAGGGTAGAATTTACGTATAAATAAATCGACACATTTTATGATGTAGACCGAAAGTGAGCTTCCCCTCCTTGAAAGACCAGTATCGCCACTGTCCTGGAGATATATCACCCCCCGACAACGCAGGCCTGTGTTGGACCTGAGACCTCCAGGGTGGAAGATTCAAAATTCAGATTGATTCAACATATTTTTCACCCCTAATGTTAGTCATCTTGCTTCTGAAGGCTGTCGCTAGTCTTTGCTCCAGCGATGAAGAGTAAAGATTATCATTTTCAAAACTCGTTTGAATCCTTTTGAAACATAGAAAGGATGGAATCTACAGGTCGGGCCTGTCTCACCTGTCTTGAGCAGTACTTAGGCATTATAAGGTGTGTTCCTGATGTTCTGGGACAGATTCTGCCACTACATTATTATACTGAAAGGAAGGGCTTGGTGGTATGACAGCTTTTTTTCACACTGTCAATCTTACAACATTTTTCTCCATACCATTTTAATGCTACATGCCCCCCAAGACAAAAGCTCTGTGCTTTCATTTTTTTCAAATTTGTTATGATATTTAAATATAACCAGTCAACAATGATCTTTTTATACTGAATTTTCAATTGCTTTAATTTACATAGGAATATACCTATGTATAAATCGGTGATTTGATATGAATTTTTGAATGTGCTGGTGTATATAATAAGAAACTACCATCGTGCATCCTACAATAAAGGCAGTATCATGTTTTGTTCATTTAGTGGCAGAAAACAAACTAGCTTTTTGGTTCTTCTATGGCATCACCCCTAAGAACCTGTGGCAGGGATTGTACAAATGATGGCATCATGATGGATTGGCTTTTTTAAACTGAGAAATTGTAATGTTGTTGTGCAAGGAAAACTTGATCTACAAGTATAACAGGTCAAAAGTCACCAAGTGTTATTGTATCCATCAGTTAACATTAAGAGATTAAAGAGAATGCTAGTCTTAAAATAAGGGAGAGAGTCTGAAGGATCAGGGCTTTAGCCAGAGCTTCTTAGGGAGTGACAGTGAGAAGGATGAGGGGAAATGAATGGAGGAAAAGAGGATAGTCTGGATAAAGGAGAGGGGTGGAGGAAAGGAAGGACAAGTGCATTCTTTCACACCAGACTAGACCGAGACTCGACTGAGGACTGTAGAGTGATTAGACTGTGTCCAATATACACAGAGAGAGAAAGGAGTGTTAGGCCTCCATTATTCTTATGAATAAAAATATTATTGAGCTGAACTTTGTGGATGTAAATGAACACTGAGATTGAACTTAGGAAAATAGTGCAATACTGAAAAATGTAATTCTGTCAGACTCTGAAGCATATTCCCTTCACATCCATTCATTCACGTTCTATGAGGCTAGCTATGACATGAGTACAATTTTCCATCAATCTGGTCCAGTTTAGTGAGAGTGGCAAGAACGATGAACTTTAGCCAAAAGAAAACATGTCCACTATTTCACATGTGTTTTTTTTTTATAAACCAGAATGAGTTAATTTGGTTCTGGCTTTAAAAACGTTCTGCCTTATGATAGATTTGGGGAAAAGTTATTGATTAAGGTATAAATCAGTTATATGACACAATCCTGTACTGTTGAAGAAATAAATGACTGAATACACAAATGGGGCAGCACTTTGGCACAACAGTGTCGCTGTCACACAGCTCCAGGGTCCTGGAGTTGTGGGTTCGGACACTGCCTGTGAGGACTTTAGTGTTCTACCCATGTCAGTGTGGGTTTCCTCCGGGAGCTCTGGTTTACTTCCACAATCCAAAAACACATGCTGCTAGGTGGATTGGCTACTCAGAACTGTCCATAAATACGTCTGTCTGTGTGAGTGTGTGGTGCCCTGTAATAGACTGGCACCCTATCCATAATGGCTTCCTGAACAGAATAAACACAGAGAACCAGAACCAGGATTAAACAAGTCCTTGGAAATATAGAGCAGCTATCAGGTACTGCTAATGTGGTGAGCAGCTGCATTGTGTTTGTTGCTCTGGTCAAATTGTGCACTGTCCACCTTCATGCAAGGCTTTTGCTTTTATCACAATTTAAATTCTGTTTCACTTTATTGATAACAAAAGGGGGCAATCATGACAGGCCTTCGTATATAGACCTTATATATGTCCTTGAAATATTTGCAATAAACAATATTATTAATCATTTTATGCCACTGATATCATGATAATAATAAGGGCATAAATATGCAGTTACAGCCCTTTAAAGAGCAATGAAATTTTAGCAATATTTGGACAATAATGGCTCCAGAACTCAGAGACCAGTGGAAACCATAGAACAGAACACAGTGAGTGGCGAAAATACATGATGTTAATTCTCATGTAAACAAACACACCAGTAAACACAATGATATTGATATTGAGGTCAGCAAATATGATTGAAAAAGTGTCCATATATTGATCGATAAGGTATGTGACAGGCCTCTCTATATACCATTACTGGTTAGGGATAATTTTGTCTCAAAGCAAATCTACATAGACAATAAGTTATTAATGGCTGCTTCCATAGAATTCATGCATAGTTTGGAGGTGACTGCGATTTCACTGGTGATAAACATCTCTGTAGTGAGCTCAGTGCTGGCGTCAGAATTATCCTCTACACAATTCTTCCATCACGTTGCCATGGATTTACTCTTCAAAGGTTAAATATGCATATCAGTGTCGTCCTGCCTGCCATTCATGCTCCACCATATTAGTAGCAACAACAAAGGTGTGGACAGAGTGCGTAGTGAGGTGTGTTCACACACACACACCCCGTGTGCTCACAGCAGCATGTACAGCTACGTAATGGTTGGGGTGTGTTAATGTTACTTTAAAAACTCCTTTCATTTCATTCACTGCCTCTGGCTCTTTCTAATCTGTGGATGTTTCAAATAGTTCCATGATCATTTGTGAAATAGACAAGCACATGCTGAAGTCATTGCCCCAAACAGTAAAAAGTGCCAGTAACTGGTTAAACACCTGCTGGAAATGCATGCACCTTCTTATTGTAGAGTTATTCTAAAGTCAGTGATGTGAAGTTATGAAATAGAGAGACCACAGGTCAGTTAATAAGTAATGGTATCAGGATAATAGCAACAAAAAACCATAGTGAGTGTGATCCTGTAACAAATCTTGCCCAAATAGTATATACTCTTGCTGTGTGATGTCTTCTTGGCACACTCTCAGAAAAAAGGTACGATAGGGGTGCATTTATTAATCACTAAAGATACAAACAGTGGCAATGCACCTTTAAAAGTACATATTTGTTCATTAAAGGTATTTTACATTCTCTTGACCAGAAGAAGAGGTGAATATTTGTAAGCTTTCATTATAGAACTGTGTAAAATAAAATAATACATGTCCTGGAGATGAAATTTGCCATATGAAATCAACACAATTTTTAATTAATAATAGCACTTATTTCCTCTTGCTTTTTGTTACTGAAATATTTCCTATATTGCTTGTATCTTGAAATATTATAGTCTTAATCTCAAACAATTATAACTTTATCCAAATTGTCTTTATGCTTGAAATCTGTTTTTAACAATGTCCCAATAAGTCCATTTTCATACTGTAAAGAAAAAGTTTTGTAACTTCCAGATCTCCCTATTCCAGCGATTCCTGAGTGGATTGGGAAAAGTCTCTTTATTCAAGTCTGCTATTCCACTGCTGGGTTACGTAACATAGCCTACTAAGGGCTTTTTTGGGGCTTGGGGTGGGGCTTTAAATGCATTGCTCCCAGGCAGATTTAGAGTCAGATAAAGGCAATCTGCGTATCTCCAGCGGGTTCGGGCAGATCCAGTCACCTGCATCAAGGTGCTCTTTTGCTTTCAGACCCTGGAGGTGAAAGCTAAGGTTATTTTGGAGTTTTTGAGTGGGGTAGAAAGGGATGTTGTGGTACATTTGTATAGTGTGTAACCACATAGCTGGTACCCTAAAACCCCTATTCTGGTACTCTTAAAATGTCCCACAAAAGCATATTAATAAAAATGAGTAAATATCAGAAAAACGTCAGTATTACTGTACAGTTCTTAAATGTTTTTTCATAAACTTTTTCTATAGAAGGGAACACAAACTGCAGAGAAATGTGACAGAGGTGCAGTTCCAGTACGTAGTAGACGGTGCTGGATTTATAAGACCCTTTCTACTTAAATCACATACACACACACACACACACGTCTCTCTGATTCAGACTTCTCAGCCAAACACTTGGGGGGTGGGGAGAGGGAGGGGGTTGAAACTGGAGCACACTGATAGGATGGTGCAGGCTCTACAGCACACTGGGCTTAAGAGAACGTAGACCTACTGAAATTTTAGTTCAGTCAGACAACATTCCAGCTGCTCAATTATGTGTTTAGCTCTGGAGAATACACTAAGTGGCTTTTACTTTTATAACTGCTGAAGCTCTCCCACTGCACTGGGCTTTGTAAAAGCAATTACGGACACTTCACTGATCTGGAGCTCTTGCTGTCATAATACGTAAAGGCCTGCAGAGACAGACAGTTTCCTTTCTCTGCTGGATCGCATTCAGTTCCCTCAGTGCCCTCGGTGCTCTACTGCATTATAAGGGAGAGCCTGCTAAACTATCGCATAGAACAGCAGAGCCAATCGACTGGGATGCTGAAGCAGCTACACATGAGCCTAAGGTCACCATGCTCAATGCCATGTGTTGGCTACAGAGGTCTAAAGCACTCCAGCACTGAGCAGTCGAGCAGTAATTCAAAGGCATTCAGTGAATTTGGGATGATCATCCATCACCAATACCTTACCTCACTTATGATCTTGTGGGTAAACACCATCAATCCTCACCTCAGTGATTCAACATCAACGTTAAAGACTTTCCAGAGGCTGGTATCAACTGCAACAAGGGGCTCCCTATTAATAGCCTTAATCTGAGTTTTGAACATGTTAAAACATGGTGATCAAAAGATGTTTTACTTGCAGACTAAAGTCATTACACTGGTTATTTTCTGGAAATGAATGATAATTTGGTTTTTTTTTAACTTTAATGACCGAACACAAATTTCACTGCTGCAAGATATGGATTATATGTGTTTATGCCACTTCTATAACAATAGGGCTCATAGAATGCTATGGAGAATATTAAATGAGAAGAATTTGTCTGTACTTAATGGAACACTATATGAGATTTGGTATTTTAGCACAACCCTGAAATCAAGGTGAATGGAGGAAGGAAGGTGGTGGTTTTCTACCCTCCTCCAAAGAAACAAAGTGAAGTTTCTGCAGTGATGAGCCCAGAGTAACAATGACAGAGGCTCTGTTCTCTCTATTCCAGGTCAGTGAAGCATCACAATAATTCTGAATCTGTAATTTTAAGGTAAAAATACAACCTACTGTTTCTTTAATACAAGCCATACCAATCAGTTAAAATGAGCCTTGATCTGCTCTGCTATCTTTCAAATCAGATCAGGGCATCCTTAGGAAGTTTAAAATTCCCTGTTCTCTCACAGCTGTCTCTTTGAGCCTTGTGGGTGTTCAAGCCCAGAGTAAACATGGTAGGCAGGTGCCATCGTTTGCAGAAGTGTGTCTGCAGTTTTCTTTGAGGTCATACACAAACAGATCCCCGTTTTCCCATGCATTCCGGCCTTCCCTGAGAAACATGCATAGGGCACTTAAAGTCTTTGTATGCATTGTATGTCCAAAAGTTTGAGGACACTAAGGATCATTTTTGAACAACATTCCTTGATGGTAACTGAGGCGTTTCATTGATTTAATTGTGCATATTTCTTTTATTATAAGTCCAAATAGGTTATAAAGCTTTTTTTTTTTTTTTTTTTTTTTTGCTGCATAATATAATAGATATTCAGAATCTTTTGTCATGTAACCATAAGTGTTGAATAGTATTTAAAAATGACAATTGTCATTATATTCAACAAAAACATTATCTAAAAATTACGTAGTTTGAAAATGGCAAGGAAGAAGGATTTATTCATCACTGCATTTGTTATAAGTGCCATCAAGGAAAAAGTCCTGCAAAGCATGTGCATTGATCTGTTCTGGTATTGGGGATAATATTGTGTCCAAAAGTACCTGTGAGATTTGGTTTAGATGATTTAAAGATGATTCTGTGTCAGCAGTCATGAACACAGCATATTAATATTTAATTAAGTATATTTTTATTTATTTATTTAATAAATTGACAAATGTCATGTTTAATACTATGCAACATTTATCATAAAATGTCAGAATTGCAGGGGAATATTTGAATTTTGGATTGCAATTATACCTTACACAAAAATGCTTTAAAACTTTATTTGTACATGTGATATATAGTGGGGTATGTGTTTGAGGGATATAGAGTCCCCCCAGCATCGCCTCTGGAACAGTTGAATAGGGCTCCATCCAAAAGTGAGAAGAATTGGAGTGTTGTTCATGATACAGAATACAGAACTATTTCTCTAACATCACCTGACCTCACTGATGTTGTTGTGGCTGGATGCATTGAAATCCTCATAGCAATGTTCCAGCATTGGATTTAAGGGACGTTAGTGCAGCAAAGGGAGAACTAACGTCCTATTAATACTCTGTCTCAAAAGTGAATATGGTTGATTAGGTCTCTGCAGATGGGTACGTTGAGGAAAGTTAGTGATGTTCCATGCGATGTTCATTATAGAACATATTTGATGTGTGAATATCCAATTCCTAACAAACTGCATTTTTCTCAGTAGGGATAATATATCACAACCGTTATAGGAATGTAGAATATGACAATCAAATATTTATTGTCTACTAACCAAGCTTTTGGTTCTTCCTGGAGGGGCCTGTTCAGACTGCATTAAAGAGTAGAAAAGAGAAGGCAAGAGGAGCACATCTGGCAACCACTTGGAAATAATCACCCCTAGTCTTTCTTGACCGCACATTGTAAAACAGTAGCAAGCAGAAGATATGGAGGTCCATAGGAAACCTTAAATATTAATTTCAGACACAAAACCTAATATTGAATGAAAGATAACAGTCGTTAACTGCTGGAATAGGTCATTTATTTTTGGGATAGTTTTGTTATATTTGTTATAAAACCAATCAATACCAATAAATTAAATGCTCTTACAATAAAAAGAAGAAGAAAAAAATGCTAATTGTGGAAGCCGCAGAACTATTAAAACTTTTTGAACCATTTGAAATGACTGGATGATTATGTCTGTCTGTATAACTACCTCATGGCCTGCCCATATGCATGCATCCTGCCTGTACTCATCCGTGCATGCGCAGAGTTCTTCACAGAGCTCTACACACACAGGATCAAGCTTAAAAACTTTGAGCTAGTTGCACAAGAGTGGCACAGAGTTAAACCACAAGCAACAACAGTGTATAGAGAGTGCATAAACGGCATAACAAGTAGCTGATTGAATGTCAACAGATTACACCATTCTATTTCTGTTTTCAGTGTTATTTGATTTTTCCTTCAGATTTTTTATTTTTTTTTTGTGGCCAAGGATATTTTAATGCACAGCTGATTCTTCCGATTAAGACATTACCATAAAAATAATAACTTTGCAAAGCTTATGCAATATTTTCTATACATTTTATTTAGTTAGTTTTTTTGCAATGTATTAATCCAGCTAATTATTAGAAAATGTAAAATGTAAATATTTAAATTTGTTCCTTGTGTAACTTGGCTTAACCAGGTTTGCCTTTCATTTTCATATGACTATATGTATTTAGTGCACATCAAGAAAATTCCTTCACTATTGTGGCATTATATTTCCACTATATCTGATCATCTTAGTTCAAAGTGTGACTGTGCATGATGCTGCTGGGCCTTGGTGGTTGGTGTGTGTGTGTGTGTGTGTTTGGGGTGGGGGGTGGGGGGGGAGGAAGCAGCGGCCCATGACACTGTCTGCCTAACTGTTTCGCTGCCTTACTGTCTGCTGTGGTTGTGGTTCTCCTGCTCTGTGGCTGACTGCAGAACTAAAGAAAGACCAAAAGTTGGAATTAGAAAACCAGCAGCAGAGCAACAGGAGCAAGGGAAGGAGGAGGCGAGAATGAGTGAGTGAGTAAGTGACTGAGCGGAATCCTAGGAGGTACAGCTTCGGCTCAGAAGGGAGAGCCAGGACTCCAGAATAAACGATTAGCCCTAGCACTGCTTGGTGTAACTAAATGCTGATTCTTCCACACAGACCTGTGCTCACCTGTTGACTCTGCCTCATTGCTAACACAACATTAATCATAAGGAGCGTGCCTTTATAACGAGGCATCACCCTCAATGAACTGGAGCCCTGACAGTGAGTTTGATCTCTCTCAGCTGGGCCTGTTGCCATGACAACAGTAATATGACTCTCTGACTGTGGAGTGCCTTTAAAAGCACAGATGTGCGAGTCTGGAATGAAGAGTGCGAGACAAGAGATTGAGAGTCAGTCACATATTCTGCAAGCATTCCCGCAAAGGAAAGAATGTGTCTGATTTTTAGGTCAAAGCTAAACACTCTAGCTGACTGGAAAGACATTGATTCCAGTCTTGAGAACATAAGATCTTGTGATTGGGGGGGGCAATATTTTTAAGAATATTCTAGTATTATTTACACTTGTGGGATTTTGCATTAAGTCTTGCAACATTTAACAGTTTGTTCTAATGGGTGTAATATAACATTCATTCATTCATTCATTATCTGTAACCGTTTATCCAGTACAGGGTGTCAATATTACAAAAATAATCATTTTCAAGATATTCAGAAGATGGAAAAATTCCTTCTGAGTATATAACTATAAATATATTTCAGAAAGATGAATGAGTTATATTTTTAAAAGTTTATATTTCAGAGTATAGTGTGGGTTGAATTTCAAAAGTTATTGTAGACAACCTTTTTTTAAGAACTAAGTTTTTGGAATAGATTTTAAACAAGAAATATCAATGCTGTATTATGATTAATAACTTTCATAAGTCTTTTACTTGAGCTGTTATTCTTTTAAAATATTCAGATAAAGCACTGGAATGGTATGAAACAAGCAAAAACCTGTTGTCTATGTGATACATACTTATATTAAGGTTCTAACCTGAAACAGAAGCTCAAGGTGTTGTGAAGTACAGTTTATCTGAGTTGAAGGTGTCTTTTACCTTTATTTACACATTTGGGGCATAATTAAGAACATTTCCTTGCCATGTATTCATGAATGAACATAAAACCATCTGACCTGAGTCACCTTCATATTTGTTTTCTGCACACATTGTTGGCCTTTTATCTGAACACCACCTCATCCCCTGTTCAGACTAGAAGGTGGCAATTTGTAGCTGTGATTTGGTGGCAGGTGGCAAATGACAGTGAGGGAGCTACAAGTGACAATATGAGTTGAGAGATTATGCCCATGAGTTATGATGCAGTGACGTGACAAAACAAAATGATTGGTTCTGAGAAATTCCTTTGACCGAGAAACACTGAAACACTGGCCAAGGTCTCTAACGACATCACGTCTGGCTCTGAACTACAATAGACAAACGTGGGCCATCATGAGTGTTTAGTCACCTTCTACTGTGAATGCAGGGTCAGACTTTGTCTGAAATTGTGTCTATTTTGTAGCAGTGTCCGAAAGAGTGGTGTGGAATATTCAGTGCACTGTAACAATGTGGACAAGTATGGCATCAAATTCAGCTTCCCTTCAAATTTGCATTTCTTTTAAGAAGTCAAATCCTCAGGGGTTCATGCGTGTTCACGACAAAGAAATTAGTGCTGGGACTAAAAGGAAGAGGTTCAAGATTTTAAGATTTTATGGCTGCATTTGTCAAGCCTTTCGGCATGGAACAGAATAAAAAATGGATGAGGAATATGGTTTATTTTAAAAAATTTATTCAGTTTTTAAATTTTTTTTTTTTTTACCTGAAATATTTGCTGTGCCACATTTAACTTAGCATCCTATCCCATAAAATATCAGCACTCAAATTGTTTTGATTTTGTCATAAGAAATTAACAATAAAAGTTGTTTTATTGACTGAAAGAAGCTGATTATTTCTGGCCAAAACACTGGACAGGTAACTGCTGCAAGCTGGTAAATGAGATGGTTACAGGGAGTACTTTTTAAAAAGTGGAGGGGACAAAATCAGGAAGTTCAGTAATTTGCACTGTATAGTGATCCACACTTTCAGATAGGACATGGTGAATGTGACACAGCCCAACCTCAGAGTCTAAAAAAATCTCCCGTTCCCATTTTTTTCTCAGAGAAATGAGTTTTCTCTCACTTGTCTGACTGAAGTACTCAGGGAAGACTTGACCGTCTCTGTTGTCTCCCTCTCCGAGTCTTCTCGCTGTTTATCGGCCGTTTACTATGATTTTTTCCCTTCTTTAGTGAATCATTCTCCTCTGACTCCATCTTCTTCTTCTCGATTCTCCATGCGCGCCCTGCACTCCTGCTCGCTACAGGGGAAAAAAAGAATCCCCGCCTCATTTGCATGACGCGCTCTGATTGGCCGCGACGCCGGCACGTGTCGGAGGCGTGCCTCAGAGAGCAAGCGCGAGGAAAGTAGGACAGGGGCGTGTATACTCGTGCGGCCATTTCCACTCAGAAAGGGAAAAGGCCGCAGAGGCTTTTACAGGAAAAAAACAAGCCCACAAATGCTTTAAATTACATTAATTGCAGGGAATGTCTGCAAACCGGCCGTGTTTAGGAGGAAAACAAAATGTTCTTTTTTTATTATTTAACAGGGTCTAGTGCACAGGAGCCCAAACCTTTGTCCATGGTGACAGTGTGGTGTAGTCTATGGCCAGTGAAAACAGTGAAAAATACTGAATGTAGATGTGTTTTAGAATATTTACACTATTTACTTACAAATGCAGTTTGAAAAGGGCAATATTAAATACAATATTTAAAACATCCTTTATGTATAGGAATACATTTGTTTATTCATTGAGGAAAGGGTTAAGTTATGGTGAATTTGTGCCAGGCCAAATCAGGGGCCAAGATTGGTCTCTCACTATCTCTAAAATGTGTATAAAAATGATATTCAGAGACATTCTAATAATATATTGCTTTTAAACCTATTGATCATAAGTATAACGAGGACATTTTGGCCTGGACCACGTTCAGATTCATTCACTTCAGACCTCTGCACTCACCTTTAGCTAAGACTAAGATATAAGTGAGGGACAATTTGTCACAGTAGATATTTTATGAAAAAGTGACTTTTAGGCCATGGGCCTAAGTAAACTGGAGGAGCAAGCCTGAATAATTATTTTGTTTAATCAAACAAAACTCTAGAGGATCTTCCTGATAGTTCTAAATTCATTCTCTCTCTCTCTCTCTCTCGCTCTCGCTCTCTCGCTCTCTCACTCACACACACACACGCACACGTTACAGTTTAGATAAAATCAAAGGTTACACAAAGCTAAACCACAACTATAGCCATGAGCAAACATGCTGGGGGAAGAGTGAGAAAGCACCAACTGTGTACCACTGCACTTCTTGGACCAAGTGGAGGTTGCACATGTGCATAAAAGATGCTTTCTCCTTGTCTACACTGCTTGTGGTCTTTTGTTTTTTCATAAATTCACATAAAATATGTATAAAAAGAATGGTAAATTGGGGAAAAAAGAATGTGCATTTACATGCATCTTTAAACAGTGACTGAAAACATAGTAAAACATTGGAAGGTCGGATGTAAACATTGAATCAAATGATTTTACTTTTGTCAATGGGTGCATACATGTGGGGAAATGTGTTAGGCTGACATTTTTGAGTACTGGCAATGTTCACAATTTTCTCAGAAAAGTATTTTAGAACATCAAAGTAAATAACTCCGTATTTCCCACACCAATATTCTGAGCATTGCTTCTATTGTACTGGCAGATTGTTTTGTGTTTAGTATGTGTTTTTGCATGTGTGTGTGTGTGTGTGTGTGCATGTGTGTTATCTGCATGTGTTGTGTGTTTGTGAGATACTGATTATCTCTAAGACAGCCAGGTGCCCCATCTGCACACACACTGAACATGCTGTGAGCAGAACCAGCTGGAAAACACACACACACACACAAACACTCAGATATCACTGCCATCCTTGGAGCACAGTGGAGTATTGGAGCGCCAGTGTCTCATCCTGGTCAGACAACCCATTATTTTCCCAAAGCATGTAATGCAGGTAATACTGCAATTCACTGCCTCGCTCTGTCTCCTTTGAACGGATCTTACCTGGAAATACAGCAGTCTCCATTTGATCAGCATTCTCAGACAGCTAGTCGCTCACGCTAACCACGTAATTTCGTGTTAGATTTAATTGTATGTAAAATATTTTACTTTGTGTTTTGAACTAATGCACCAAAAATTACTATGATTCTTTATACTTCAAACATAGTTCAATGCCTCTCTGCTGATAGTTACAGCAACACCATAATCAGTGAAGTTAAAGCAGATATTTTCTTGTGATGTAACACTGGAGAGAGAGAGAGAGAGAGAGAGAGAGAGAGAGACAGAGAGACTCTTATTTTAACTTCTTGACCTGAACTGTGGAAGACGATGCTAAGGCCATCGGAAGGTTACACACACACACACATCTTGCACCCTTGGGACAATCATTACTGTTTGTGCCAACTTGGAATCTCTCTCGCTCTTTCTCTCTTTCTCCTCTCTTTCTGTTTTTCTCTCTCTAAACTCCAGATGTGGAATTTCAGAGCTCTTGCATCAGCAGTTTTGCTCTTGCATCATCTAGGCCAGACTGAGGCCAGAGAGAGGAGTTTAAGGGACACTGGACATCAGGCCTCTGTAGAAGACTTCTTAGGCCCTTCCACTTTCTTTGCACTATGTATTGAATCTCCAATAACAACCAAAAGTGTTCTGAAGATGCATTTGTCTGAGCAGACTGCAAGTAATGAATATTATACCTACTTATAGTGAACAACTGATAGTACACACATAGAACACAAGACAATCTGTATATGCAAAAGTTAGTAAACAACACTTAAAAGTAGTGAAAACGGCTACTTTCAGCTGCACCATTGTGGGTGCAGATCATTTGTGCAACCACAGCTTATATAAGCTCTACAGAATTTCATGAAACAAAACCCTTAGGAGCAGCTGCACATGAGCCTAACCAAGGGAGAGGTTTAGGCTGCTGGAGTGTAATGTAATGCTACCCATGTAATGAAGTTACATAAAGCTTTTCTTTAAGTGTCTGATCTGTTGCTTCATTTTATTAGACCACAAGAAAAAATGATTCAGTTTTATTCCTCTGATTGATGCTTACCATTTAATAACAATGTCCGCATTGCTCATTTAGATGAAGCACTATAAACTGCAGTTCTGCTCCTCTAGTTAAGTCTGGATTACCGAGGTCCATGGACATATCCGCCCCACAAACCAGCAACAGGAAGCTCCTGTCGCACATCAAAGCTGCAGGGCGGGCCTGTTTACAGTCAAGCACTCAGCCATAGTGATTAGTCTATGCTTCTGACGACAGAGGCACTTGTGTCGATAAAAGCCCCCCATGCTCAGGGTTTTCCCAGGGTGGCTTTTTTAAAATGCTCCTTTATGTTGAGAGTTAGTTTGCTGATTGTCTGTCTCAAAGATTTGCATGTTTTCCAGGAAAGTAGATAAATCCTAGTTTAGAATTTAGCAAACCTGCCATGGAAATGATCCTGGTATTACCTATAAATGAGCCTATGGTTATGATACTTAATACCAAGCATCAGCTTGAGTGTTTAATGCATTTAAGTATTGGTAAGGGCAGTGATGGAACTACATTCTTTGGAGTAATGAGTTTGAGTGGCATTAGTAATACAGAGCTTATCATCCAACACCAGTACCTGACTAATATTCATGTGGCTGGATGTTACCAGATCTTCACAGCAGTGTTCATATATACAATGTAGCACCATGCTAAAGCCATTTGAACATATGCACTTGTGGTCCTTTCACATATGTAGAGAACAGAGGGAAATTTTCTGTCAACTGGAAATGTTCCGAATACTTTAGGCATTGTGCAGCATCTGTGCAGCGCATGCAGGAGTTACAGAGCAATTCCCCTGAATATTAGCGGCTCTATTCACATATGCACTAACTTGGACAATACTCAAACTTTGTGCTAGGGGGCGCAGAGAGGATAATTCTGGGTTATGTCCAGGACAAATGTTACAATTTTCTGGGTTACTGTGCATGTGTGAATGTGCTTTCAAAGTGTAAAGGCTGTTACTGTAGTGAAGAAGGGTCAACAACAAAATTGATCTCCAACGACTTTTGGTTTTAGAGTGCATTTTACTTGTCTAAAATATAGAGGAAGAAATTAAGTCCCGGTCACTTGCAATGAGAGGGGAAAATACGGGGGAAATATTTTCACAGGTCAGCCCTACAATTATGACAACCTCCTTGTTTCTACACTCACTTTCCGTTCTCACACCCCCACTGACCATATAGGTGCATTTTATAGTTCTACAATTACAGTCCATCTGTTTCTCTGCATACATTTCTATCCTTCTTTCATCCTATTCTTCAATGGTCAGGACTCCAACAGGGCAGGATTTGTTTAGCTGGTGGATCCAAAATATCCAGCCAACAGCCTCCTGTGGGCAGCATCGTTTGACCTGTGATGAAGAACTAGAGAATGACCAACACAAACTGTGCAGCATCAGATTGCTGTCTCTGGATTCACCACTACAAAGTGGAAACAATATTAAGGAATAAAAGGTGTACACATACACATAGGATGGATATACAAAACGTTAAAATGGCAGGATTTTACAATGTAAAAAACAAGATAAATAATGTGACCAAATTTAATGTGACATATGTGTGCAATTCAATTGAAACACAAACTGAAATCAGTTAGGATTTTCCTGACACTTAGCTGCATCTTACAGCAAAAGCCAAGGGCCACAGAGTTTGCAAAGCATCAGAGGGATATCACTTGAAAGTATCAGAAGACGAGATGGTTACGATAAAATTTCCAAAGCATTAGACATATCATGGAACACATATTTATTATACACACTTACTATACACATACACTGGGTTGTACTTAGCAGTTTGCTGTTACACTCTGAAGAAATTTAGATTGAATTTCACAATGGACCTTTTTGTTTGACTAATTTATCCCAGATTTTGATGAATCAATAAGGTAATTATTAAGGCCAGCATATGGAGTCCAGTTTAGTCCTCATTTGTTACCCAGCCCCTGACATCATGTCATATTTGCCCTCAAATAAAAGGTGTGTTATAATAAAAATAGAATCTGTGTGTGTAAATGATGAAAGTGTGTGCACTTGGATGTGTGGGTAATAGTGAGAAAGGCATTTAAGCAAATGTGCGTATTTGCTAAGAAAGGGTGTAACGAAGGTGTATGAGGACCTGACAGTGTTTACATCCTGGTGAACAGGTGTGTGAGTGACGCACCTGTAGAGTGCTGAGAACACAGAAAATATACAATTGTCACACTAACACACACCATAGTTACACATTTTCACCAGATACAAAACACAAACTTCCCATCTGTGTGTTCCCACAGAAACTCTTGACCTTAGGAAGCCAAAGGAAAAGTAAGAGAAGTTGGGCAAATATCGCTATAGTAATGTCAAACAAGAGTTGATAGTTACTGATATTATGACATATTATTTCACAGTAACGATTAGAATATATATGCAATCAAATATCAGTCTAATCTGCAAGTTTTGCTGTTTGCGAATGATGGAGTAATGTATGATCCATGCTATTAGCCTTTTCAATTGAGGAGTTAAGACCTTGAATGCCTAGTATTATTCTGCTGCTGTTAAATAAATTACATAGTTTTCAGACACAGCAATATATTTATAATGCTCTGATTAACATTAGTAAACAGAAGTGATAAAAGCCAGAATGAGCAATGTAAAACTTTTGAAATGCCTGATTCTTTTTTTAAACATTTCTTTTTTTGTGTCCCTTAGCATTTCACAGAACAGATGGAGGACTTCTCCAATGAACTATTTAGCAGCTTTTTTGATGAGCACCTGCTGGCAGAGAGGACGCCGCTGCTGGATGTAGAGCTAGAGTCCCCCAACCCTGACATCCAGCAAGAACACAGTTATTCCCTCAGTGGAGATTCTGCTCCTCAGAGCCCTTCCATGCCCATCAAATCAGACGATGATGAAGGTGAAAGTCTTTTGCAGTACCACATAAAACACACGCAAACATATAGAACTCACAATGATTCAATTTGATCAAGATTCCTTAGGAATGGATTGTGAAATATCACGTCAAAATCATTAGAATATTTTGGTATGATAACAAATAGTTTTGGACTTAATATGCAAATGAAAGTGGAGGAATTATTTGCACAGTGGAATTGATGCTAAATTCATCATGGAACGAACTAACTAACTCACTCACTCACTCACTCACAAGTTAATAAGGCACTTTAACAGAATATTCCACAATGAGTGTTTCGCGTGACATTTGCTTTCTTGGTAATAAACAAACCAGGGCCGTCATGATTAGGGGGCTAAGCTTTAATCAGGGGGGGGTCTAATTGTAATTGCCTCATAGCAGAATTTTTTTTTGATGAAGTACAGATGAAGCAAAGCCGCAATATTACTTACAGTAACAGATCCCACATATGCTCAGATACTGAGAAAATAGATTGGTAAAATCAGTGTGCATTTGTCCTATAGTTGTAGTTCAGTTTAATTACCTGGATGCCTGAATGTGACATTTGACCGCAGAAATAGTTTCTTAATTTAATTTTTATTTATTTTCACATAAGGAAATATTACAAATCATTTTTTAAAATCAATTTTATTTTTTATTATCTTAGTTTTATTATTAGGTTTTTCTTTTTTAAATAAGAGCCAATTAAAACTAATTTGAATGATTTCTTTAAACTTTAAAAAATCCTCTCATCTGACTGGCCATTGGAAGAAAATGTTCAGAATATCCACCTACAGGTAGAAGAACAAAACTGAGTTGTAAACTATTAGATCATATTATATTTTACATTATATACAGGTACATAAACATCAATTCTGTCTGCCCTAAATACTGCAGTGTTTAATGCATGAACATTGTAGCTGGCTTTATTTTTCAGCAGCTGTTGCTATGTGCATCAGTGGCTTTACATTTTGGTTAATTAAAGATTGTAACAGACATTCAATTAATGTTTTTTCTTTACTTTTGTCTTGAAATTACCAAAAAAAAAATGCTGAATAGTTAATAGAATATTCCAATGTGGCCTACAGTGCCCTTTGGGAGGACACACAAAATGGCAAATCAGTAGTACACAAATAGTGTGAAGCACTTTACATAAGTCTGCATCACGTATGTGCAAGGAGCACCCAAACAGAAATGAATGCTAAGTAAGAAAATATACAATTCTGGGAAAAAGACAGACACACAGACTGGAATTAAATATGTAATTCCCTGAGCTTTTATATTCTTCTATCCTTCTGCTGTATCCACGTGGTCTGTAATGAACTCTTTGTATCTCTGTCAAAGTAGAACACATAGCAGAAGTAAAACTCATCCTCATGGATTGCACTAGCTCCCCTATTTCTTTCTGTCTCTCTTTCACTCCATCTGCCCTTTCTCCTGGAGCTCCCGTGCAGCACAGGGTTCCCTGATGGAGTCGCAGCCAAACCCTCAGAAAGCAGAGCTGGGGATTCCAGGCAGACAGCCAATACACACATTTCCCTGTCTCTCTCTCTCTCTCTCTCTCTCTCTCTCTCTCTCTCTCTGAGGCCAAGGAAAAAGCAGCCATCAACAAACTAAAGACAAAATCTGCTTTCCAGATTTTTTTTCAGCTGCCGAGCAGAGAAAGGTGAAAGTGAGCTGAGGGCAGGCTTTTCGTGGGGGATGGTGGGGGTGAGATGGGGGATGTAGGCCTGTGGAAAAAATGTTCTGGCTGGTCTGGAGTGTTGCATCATCCTTATAAGTTGAGTTGTGTGTGAGTAACCTCAGTGTCTTGGGCCGTAGTATAATCATGGAGCTTCAGGGAGGCCCATCAGGCAGCACCTAAACTATTAACTCTTTCGGATCCAGCTATAGCTTCAAGGGAAGTGGCGTTTATATTTTAATGCCTGTTGTTTACAGAAAAACAACTACACAACTAAACCTCTCACTCCCATAAGGAATGGTAAAATCCAAAGCAAATGCGAAAAAATATTTGTAATGTTGTAATTAAAATTTGTAATGTTGTAAAAATGTTTTAAACATTTCAAAGATTAAAAAAAACTGCAAAAGACCAAGAGACCACCAAACCTGTTCAGACAATGCAAGCAACGTCTAAAGTTTATAGAATATTCCTTTTAAAAATCTGAAAGGAGATTGTCCTGAAAATAAGTTGCAATAAATATGGCGTGAATTTGGGAAAAATATTAAAAAACACTACCAAAATAATTTTTGAATTCAAAGAATGTATGGGACAGGGCTTAGGACAGAGAATGCACATTTATTTTCTTTACCAATGTACAGTGTTCCAAATATAAATAATTTAAATACAGTCATTCCAGATTCATATTTAACACAGCAGTCTTTCCTGTCATATCTAACTTCTGCTGGGTTGTAGTAGCAGGCTGTTAAACATTGTTTTTATTGCTCCCATTCTGCCTGCTTCTAAACAGCTAATGAGCATCTCCCCCCATCTCTGCCACAGTGGATTGTGCTCAGTATAATACCTGGTGCAGCTTGAACTTCAAAGCCTATCTGATGTTCCCTCATGCCCCAGGTAGTAAAGCCTTAGGAGGTGGGGCATTTTTTTTATATAGGGATGGAAATTTTGTCAGCATATCCATTGGGGGTCTGAGTGTTTTTGCATGCTAAATTGGCATAATTATAGGCTGATTTAGTAAATCTGTGGTGTAGGGTGCTAAAAGACACACCCGAGTTGGCACATGGGGTTCAACTGAGGACAGCTCAAAGTGGATCTCAGCAAGCTCTTTTCCTCATGCTTTCCTGTGGTGGAGTGTGTATTTTGGGATCCAGTTATGTTTTCATGGTGACTCATTCAATTTTTTTGTGCAGGTACTGAAAGAGGAATATTTAGTACTCCATTATGGAACCAGCGATTAGAGTGGACTCGCATTGGCTTTTGAGTCACTTTCATCTAGCCTGATTAGCCCTGAACAAGTTAAGTGGGTCCAGGATTGACCCCTGATGCACAGTAGCAGTACCATTCAAGAGCTTGTTTTCTTAGGGGTTCTGTTTGATTCAGAAGGGCTCACAGGAATTAATCCACTGTATAAATGACTTTCCCCAGGGCTTCCCTGCAGGAGCCTGAAGCTGAGGCTGCTCCTCAGAGTTGGAGAAACCAGAGAGAAAGCTTTCCTCTCCCGCTGTAATCACACTCCTGCTGCTTGCCTTCCCTTACAGAGGCCAACATCAAAAACAGCTTTCCTGCTTTTACAAGGCCGCATAATGTTTTATCGATCCTGCCATTGAGGGTACAAACAAATGCTCTAGAGGTAACGAGCACCCCTGGTTCGGAGCGTGCGCATTTCCTCTTTAAGGGCTCCACAGAGGCAGCGTTTCCCTCAAACCCCCTGCCTGCTCTATTCTGCTTATGAGGGGAAATGGCCACTATGATCACGCTCCTCCTGCCTGGGACTCATTTGGGCAGAATAAAGAGGAACTGTTTTGCATTAGCCTCCAGGTCATAAACACAAGTTGCAGTGGGCATGCGCCTCTCCAGGTACCAACGCACTGTGGGTTTTCAGAGTTTTAGTCTAGCTATAGTCTGTTGCTTATTGTATTTTTAGTAACCCTTTAATTTACAGTTTCCACCCACAGACTTAAACGCTTCAAACTTCCCAAGTCTTATACAGATGTTTGCTAACACCTGTGTAAACAAGCATAGGCAATATTACATTTGGATGTTGTCATAGGCATACATACATAGGGCTTATGGGCAATTTCTTTTACAAAGCCTTTACAGAATTATTTTACCATGCTAGCAAGTGTCTTTAGACTAATACAGTAATGGTTGAAAGTGTTGGCATCCCTGAATTTTTTTTCCAGAAAATGATTGCAATTACACGTTTTGTTGTACACATGTTTATTTCCTTTGTGTGTATTGGAACAACACAAAAAGAAAACAAAAAGAAAAAAAGGAAAAAGCAAAAGGAAGAGGAAAAAAAAGCCAAAATTGATATAATTTCATGAAAAACTCAACAAAAAGTGGCTGGACAGAATTATTGGCACCTTTTTAAATCTGTGTAAGTAACTTTTAATCATTTCAAGCATGTGATGCTTGTTTAAACTCACCTGTGGCAAGTAACACGTGTGGGCAATATAAAAATCACACCTGAAACCAGATAAAAATGAGTTGACTCAATCTTTGCATTGTGTGTCTCTGTGTGCCACACTAAGCCTAGAGAACAGAAAGAGGAGAAGTGAACTGTCTGATAAGCTGGGGATAAGCAGCCCCAATCAAGTTCCAAAGAAATTCAAGCTGTCCTGCAGGCACTGGGTGCATCAGTGTCAGGGTGAACTATCCGTCGACATTTGAATGAAAAGAAACGCTATGGCAGGAGACCCAGGAGGACCCCACTGTTGACACAGGGACATAAAAAAGCTAGACTGCAGTTTGCCAAAATGTACTTGAGTAAGCCAAAATCCTTCTGGGAAAACGTCTTGTGGACAGATGAGACCAAGATAGAGCTTTTTGGTAAAGCACATCATTCTACTGTTTACCGAAAATGGAATGAGGCCTACAAAGACAAGAACACAGTACCTACAGTCAAATATGGTGGAGGTTCAAAGATGTTTTGGGGTTGTTTTGCTGCCTCTGGCACTGGGTGCCTTGACTGTGTGCACGGCATCATGAAATTGGGAGATTACCAAAGAATTTTGCGTCAAAATGTAGGGCCCAATGTCAGAAAGCTGGGTTGTTGTCCTAGGTCATGGGTCTTACAGCAGGACAATGACCCCAAACATACTTCAAAAAGCACCCAGAATTGGATGGAGACAATGCACTGGAAATTTCTGAAGTAGCCAGCAATGAGTCCGGATCTAAAGCCCATTGAATGCCTGTGGAGATCTTAAAATTGTTGTTAGGAGAAGGCACCCTTCAAATATGGAGCAGTTTGCAAAAGAAGGGTGGTCCAAAAATCCAGTTGAGAGGTATAAGGAGCTTGTTAATGGTTATAGGAAGCGACTGTTATTTTTTTCCAAAGGTTGTACAACCAAATATTAAGTTAAGGGTGCCAATCATTTTGCCTGGTGTTGTTCCAATACACACAACGGAAATAAACATGTATTTATCTGAAAAAGATTCTTCACTGAAGGTTTTCCACTGTCCTGTTTCTTGGCTCTTCATCACTGTATTTGTTTCTCCTGATCCAGAGGGCATGTGGGCATTCAGTCAGGACTTGACAGCCATCCTGGTGAAACAAGAACCAAACCTGTTGTCTGAACCATCCCCTGTCACAGCACCACCCCTGGCCACCACCAGCACTGCCACTCAGCCCCTCACTCTCGCAGCACCTCCACAGAGACACCACAGTCATGAAAAGGTAAGAGTTGATGCATTACACTGAAGTGCCAGGAATGAGAAATAGTGTTCAAATATGGCTAGGTTTCTTATATTTAGGTGTAGTTGACTGAATTACAATGTGAGAGACTTTCAGCATAAAAATCTTCAAAGAAGCAGTAAAATATTTTTACTCAAATAATTAGAGATAGCTCCCTCCAGGGTGTATTCCCTTGTGCCCAATGATTCCAGGTAGGCTCTGGACCCACCGCGACCCTGAATTGGATAAGGGTTACAGATAATGAATGAATGAATGAATGAATGATAATTAGAGATAACTCTGCAGAGCTGTATGCCTTCTTTTTAAAAATGTTTTTTTTTTTGGTTAATCTGAGTTGTGCACTGTCCTGGTATTGAATATACTGAATTAGCTTGAATAACATGTGAAAATCATTTTCACATGAATTGGATGAAACAACACAACCTGGCAATGGCTGTGTTGATGTACGACTCCAAATTAGAAATAACTGGAAAGTGCAAACATAAAGACAATGAGTGATTTCTAAATTCACTTTGATTTGTAATTCATCACAGACACTGTAAGAAGTGTGAGGAATTTCATGTTTTCCTTGGTCAGCATTATAGCGTTTGTAAATCTGCATCCATTCTGTGGTGGCAAGGTGTAATTTTGCACTGATAATGATGTAAAACCGAGAAATAATTATGTAATTTGGAACTGGTGATGTTGCGGTTTTAATCATAATTTGGTACAAAAGCAGCATCCAGGAACGGCGTAGTCCTTTAGGAGCACAAACGGGCTGAGGATCACCCCTTTGCCAGCACATTTGTGGAAATTACAGAAACAGTGTTGCTCAAATAAATTCAGGAAGGGATTTGGATATTTTACTGTCTACTGTGCAAAACATAATCAAGATGTTCAAGGATTCTAGAGGAAATTCAGTGTGTAAAGAGTCAGAATGCAATCCTACACTGAATAACCATGATCTCCGATCCCTCAGATAGCACTGTATAAAATCATCATTCATTTTGTATTCAGTATAAGCATATGGACTCAGGATTACTTTGGCAATCATTTCTCAAGCACTACAATATGTAGTTACATCCACAAAAGCCAGTTAAAACATTACTATGCCAAAAGGAACACTTATGTTCAGCACTATTTAGTTCTCTGGGCTCTAAAGCATCTGGGATGGACAATTGTGCAGCGGTTACATGAATCAATATTTTTTAAAAAATGTTTTTGGTTTTTTTTTAATTAAAGACAATGACTCTCTGTGCGTATGACCACAGAATGAAGATGTAGATGAACATTCAGACTAGCAACAAGTCTGAAAGTCAGAGGTTTTTTTTTGGGTTTGTGTGGGTAGCGTCAAAAAATGTTACAATTCCGTGATGGGAACTTTAAGGCTTAAAGCTTAAATATAAATAAACCGCACGTGCCACATTCAGGGTGATGTCTTTTCCAGGATGTTAATAATTCAACAAGACAATGGAAATGACATATTTTGCAAATACTAGAAAGGGATGGTTGTGGAAATAGATGGTGCAAGTTCAGGGCTGACCTGCCTGTAGATACTGTCCCCAACAGTGAATGTGCAGCACCTTGTGAAACGCAAAATGTGACAACTAAGACCCTGCACTGTTTTGTTTTACACCTTAGGACTTATTTGGAAGAAGAATAAGACAAAACTACTCATTATTTTATGTCTCAGTTTTGAAACGTATTTACGCTGCTGTGGTGAAACATAACGGCAACATTACAACGTGGTAATTTTTTACTCTTTACGTTTTTTTTTAAATATGTTGCAAGAATTATAATGTAACACTGAGCAAATAAAATTTGTAGCTTTCGATTTATTTGTATTTTTGGGGTTATAATACGTTTTATTGATGTGGAAGTGACGTAGTGATATACAGTAATACCTTCGTTCTGTGACCGAATTCGTAACTCAATTTGCTCGTATATCAAATTATTTGAAATACAATTAATCCGTTCCAGCCCCCACCAATCACAACACTTTTTTGTTACGTGTTTTTCAATAAGAAAAAAGATATGTATAAAAATAATAATATATAATAAAAGATAATGTAAAGAAATAAACTGGTTCTATTAAGTGTATTTACCCTGAAGATCAAATGAAACTGCTGGCGGAGGAAGTTAGGAGTTTTTATTTTCTTGCTCTGTAGCTTAACTTAACTTATTCGCTACACACTTAATGCTACAATGCTACAAAGAAACGGTGATACGACAGAGATGCACGGCAAGGTAACCAAGTGAACTGAACGCTCGATGTGCTAGTGGTGGGTGGCGTGAGCTCGCTCTCAGATCTCGGAAAATTCGGAAAATTGATTCACTCGTAGGTCAAGGTTTCACTGTACTTTACATCATCCATCCATCCATTATCTGTAACCCTTATCCAATTTAGGGTCGCGGGGGGTCCAGAGCCTACCTGGAATCATCGGGCGCAAGGCGGGAATACACCCTGGAGGGGACGCCAGTCCTTCACAGGGCAAGGACACTTTCGAGTCGCCAATCCACCTGCAACGTGTGTTTTTGGACTGTGGGAGGAAACCGGAGCACCCGGAGGAAACCCACGCGGACACGGGGAGAACACACCAACTCCTCACAGACAGTCACCCGGAGCGGGAATCGAACCCACAACCTCCAGGCCCCTGGAGCTATGTGACTGCGACACTACCTGCTGCGCCACCGTGCCGCCCGTACTTTACATCAGATAAACTCATTATCTTTTTTCAGTGCATCGGGTTCCTAAAATCTTTGCTTAATAGACTATTGTCAGTCACAGAAGTAAAGTTTGTAGTATTTAGGGTGATCATATTTGAGTTTTTTTAAAAAGAGGACACCTGGGGCAGGTTGGCAGCACAAATGCTTCCATAACCATGCAACTCTGCTACATAAACTCTAATACATAAACAGATACTCTTTAACAAGATTAAAAACAAATGCCTTTTTGAACAAATTCCTTTCCATTCAACATTTGGCCCTAAGCAAAAATAATAAAATAATATTTTTTTGTCATTTCTTGACAGTTTATTATCATTGAAACCTGTTATTTTCTGTTTAAACCAAACTTTAGAACTGAAGCCCTGTATTAAAGCGAATTGTTTACATCAGAAAATTCATGATCATAACAGAAACGGACAAGTTTGCCTTGTGCGATGTGTGAACTGTGTTTTTTAATCGTTACTAAAAGCAAGCACCACATTTTATCAACCAGAAGTAATATAGACTTGATAAATAAAAACTGTGGGGAAAACTGTGAACTGCAAAATCCCAGACAGTTTTGGAACCCCGACCAGACGCATTTTTAGGTTCCGAAATGAGGACATGTCCGGCGAAAAGAAGACGTGTGGTCACCCTAGTAGTATTAGATCTAGGGGTGGTTTCCTTGACAGGGATTTAGCCTAGTCCTGCACTGTATCCCTGTATCACAAATCAAAATGCTATGGAGTCCAGGACTAGGCTTAATCTCTGTCTGGGAAACCACCCCCTAGAGTTGCAGTGGATGAAAGCTGAATGAATAGAAAAGCTGATAAACCTTACACACACTGAGAACCAGAGGGACCGCCACTGCATTTGGAAGGGAATGAAACGCACACACACACACACACACAGAATTGTTCTCATAGTCAACTGGCAGCTTGTTCTACAGCTCTGCCCCGGGAACATGTTCTCTTGCTCTGTGTATGTGTTAGGAGTTGAGCTCAGTGAAATCAAGGCCTGAACTCCAGCTGTTACAGTGTTGGGTCTGGTTCCATTGAGGCTGGCTGTGTGATCCTGCATCAGTGTTTGCTGAAAAAAAAAACACCTCTGCTTGTTCTGAATACTCACACACCCAGACCAGTATCCTCATCTGTGCCTAATAAAAGTCTGCTCTTTCTTGCTTGCTGACTCGCTTGCTCACACACACACACACACACATGCACTTTCTCTCACTGTCTCTCTGGAGCACTACGTTAGCAGGTGTTTGCTGCTTGCCTGCCAATATATACAAACACACAGTACAAGAGCACTGACATTCTTGGCGTCCTCTTTACTGCGTAGCTTCTGGCTCTGTTAGTAGCTGTGGCTGATGTTGCTCTTTATTCCAGTAGAAGAAGCAGAGTTTCAGCACTTCAGAAATAGATGGTCATTAAGACAAGAAAGCAAAGGTGTGTGTGTGTGGTGGGGGGATTAGGATGAATCAAAGTGTTCTGGAGAGACAGCAGTCCAAGATATTTTTCCACTTTTTTTTTTTTTTTTTTTTTTTTGCTATATATTGATGCCCAAAAATGCTTTTTTCTTTTTAAACAGCCATATCATTTGCTTACCAGTTTCTACTAGTTGTAATACGTCTAAAGAAAAAGACGCAACATATTGTATTGATTGTATTCAATTTTACAAAGTTTACTCTGAATTTCCAACCACAGTACATATGTAACCTCAGCAAAGGTCACTTCTGGCTGTTTGAGGCAATATATGTTCATTCACATGTAAAGGATGTACATATTTGAAGTACTTTCAGTGCATTACATCTGTCAGTCTGCTGAGATAAAAAGAGTCAGAGAGAGAAAGACATAGGCACAATCACAGACAGAGACTTAGGAAAATGACAGGACATTATAAAATGACATCCAGTAATTACTATAATTCAGAAGCAGCTTTATATAATTGTTGATGTCCGTAAGAGAAGTTTCTGTCCTGAAAAGTTCTGTGGGAAGTCTAGATTCAGCTCACATGTCAATCAAAAAACAGCTCAATTCATTATACTCTTTTATTTCCCTTACATTTAATAAAGCACGTTATTGCTGTAAAATAATTTAATCAGATGCAGAATTTTGATCTACAAACCAGTGGAGGGTCTCTGATTTGAGTGCATAGCGAACTTTAAACATTTGCCAAACATAAATGAAAAGATTCAGAACAATACATTTGGGTGTAAAAGGAACATCCAAGAAAGGCTCCATCTTTGTAAGCAAAGCTGTGTCCTGACTCAGCACTTTGTGCCAAACTTCCTGAGAGTATTACGAAAGGGTTCAAAAAGAACATTTCTTGGCACAAGATTACAAAGGATATAGGTAATTTCCCATCTCCTGTACAAAATGTGAAAAGATTGAGGGAATCCAGTGAAAGCTCAGCCTGTGTGTGCTGTCAGATGGCATTGCAACCATAGTGGTATCATTTCATGGTATTTATATTGATAAATACGTCAGTGTGGACTCATGAGTACTACGGAAAATTGTTGTCACTTAAATGTCTGTTGCTGCATGAGGAAATATAATACCATCCAGGCTTATTCTTTTTCTCGTAAGTCCATGGTTATTTCAGCCAGAGAGTACCAGGCCTCATTCTGCATGTGCTACAACAGCGTGGCTTTGAAGACAGTGTGTGTGTGTGATTGACTGGCTTGCTACAGTTCAGATCTGTCTCCTATTGAATATGTATTGGGACATGAAAAGAGGAGAATTAGTAATCCGTGTGACCACGGACTGTGGAGCAACCGCCATGTGTCAAGCAAAAATGGGCAGAAATTCCATATGCAAAAGTACAATAATTAGAATCAAGTGCTCCACAACAGGGACGGCACAGTGGAGCAGCAGGTAGTGTCACAGTCACACAGCTCCAGGGTCCTGGAGGTTGTGGGTTTGAAACCCGCTGAGGGTGACTGTCCATGTGGGTTTCCTCCGGGTGCTCTGGTTTCCTCCCACGGTCCGAAACCACACATGTTGGTAGATCTTTTTTTTGTATGTTCATCGGTTAAGTAAATGTTCAAGAGAATAAAGAAATCACAAATTCTTATTTTAAATATATATTATGCAATTTTCCAAATTTGTGTGATTAAAATTAAACAAAAAACACACGATGAGGGCAAATCATTCCTGATATAAACATTTCTGAGTACAGTTCTAATACAGGCTGCAACTAATGATTATTGTGATTTTCGATTAATCGATTATTAATCGGATAAAAAGGAAGACAAAGCCAAATTTGGTTTCCTGTCTGTTACTCGCATATTCAGGATACCATCAGTGAGAACAGCTGCTTGCTGTGGTGTGTAGATCTTCTTCAAAACATAGTCAGCAATGCTGGGCTGTTTTTATCTGAGGTGAGAGAGAAAGTGTAGATATGAACACACACCTTTTTTAAGTTAATAATTACTGATCTAAAATGCAGACAACAATGCAGGCAAATTGAAATTACAGAAATGGATATTGGGTGATGATGCCATGTGCTAAGAATAAAAGGGAAATTAATCTAAAACATATGATCAGCACCGCGACCCTGAAATGGAGAAGCGGAAAAGAAAATGATGATGATGATGATGACAAATGATCAGATATGGTTAAGATATTTAAGATTTTAGAGAACTAATATTGTAATTGTATAAGGAACACACAACCTACTATTATTAAAAATTAGTGTTTACATGAAGAATTAACCCAACCGTTACATTAATTTTATTTTTGTCCATATTTAACACAGTGTATGTAACGTAATATACACTTATAATGTAAAAAAAACTTGGCCAGTCAGAAAAGACCTTGAAAAAGGCTTTAATTATATTATGTAAAAATGTTTGGATTTTTTTTAAACTCTGACTGTAACTGCCGCCACATTTAAGGTGGATCGGAAAACTCGCTGAATACAAGAGTGATATAAATTTACTAAAAATGAGACATCTTGTTTAACTACTCTAGCAGGCTCTAGTGACATTGAGTGAGAGAAAAAACTAACATTGCTAACGTTAGCTTGACTAAAACTACGGCTTGTTGTGGAACTGCTGGTCAAGCATTGACACATTTAATGTGGAAGAGAAAACTCGGGGGGAAGCTAAGGCTTGTTCGCTAAACGCGAGTGTAATATCAATGTACTAACAAAAACAAATGTTGTTTAACTACTCTAGCAGGCTCTAGTAACATTTTAGTGAGAGAAAAAGTATAATTAACTTACTATACCTAATCTCTTTCACACATAGCTCCAACAGGCTTCATTTTCAGATGCTCATGCAGTGATGTTGTGCTGCCGTGCCATGCGAGATCAGCTGTGCACATTTTGCACCTAACGCTGTTCCTTGAAGGCGTTAATTTAAAGTGTTCCCATACTTTTGATGACTTGGGTCGTACATTTTTCTCTCTGCTTGTGCTAACATTATCCTCTGCTGTGACCGCCTCCGCCATTTTTCAAACGCTTCTTCCACAGTCCGTCACGTGAGTTGTGCAAGGCATGGCATTGGTTCCCTGCTTTTATGGCGGTCGGCATCCAGCTTAATGGTGCTTTACTGCCACGACTTTGGTTGGCTTACTGCCACATATTAGGGTGTAGCAACTGTACCTATGTGTATAATAACTTAGACCCAACTAATCGATTATTAAATTAGTTGCCAACTATTTTAACACTGGATTTTAATCAATTTAATCGATTAGTTATTGCAGCCCTAGTTCTATTGAATTCTGTATTAATGCAGTCAGTTTAAGCAGGTATGTGTAATACATCCTAATCAAGAACCCAGCTTTGTTTACATTTATATACTAACTAAAAAAAGAATATGAAAACTTATATACATGACATATACACACACTGCTTTTATAATTATTAAAAACACAAAACAAAAGGTAAAGCTTTACATGAAAATAAGGTCACCATGCTCAATGCCAAATATTATTTTCTATGTAAAAGTTACGTACACATTTAAATGAATGAATTCAGTGAATGAAATTATGTTTGTGTGTGTACTTCCATCTTCATTTCTGTTTACTGTCTGACTCCTTTATATCTGAGCACTTTTAAAGATATGCTACTGACAACAGGCAAATGCCATTTGCCATAGTTTGCACATCACATACAGCCACTCACAGTTAGGGACCATTAAGGGATTCTGCTTTACAAACTGAAGTAATAATTAATGCAAAGTTATTCAAATGTCACAGAAACTGACGAAGTCTTATGGTTAAAAAGATAAATTAGATTGCTAACTAAATTCCACTGTCTGCCGTAGCTAGATGACAGATTGTGGAAACTATCCTGGGGCTTTCTGGAAAATGCTTGTTTCTGTACTCCCAGCCATCTGATTCGACCCATAAAGCATAATTAGCTGATGACTTGAGTCAGGTCTTTTAAAGCGAAGAAATGACTATAAGTGTGGCGTACGGTCTGTAGCTCACTGGGGAGTTTCAGAATCTTGCTCTGATTGTTTTTTCCAAGCTTCCAGAAATCTTACTACATTTGGTTCCATTCGGTTTATTTGTACAACACTTTTTATCAGCAGCCCTCATCCCAAGGCAGCCATACAGCAGTCTAGGTCCAGACTTGTAATGATGATGAAGAGGCACATGGATCATAGATAGGAACCATCTGAGAAAATGATGAAAGTCTGTCAGATACAGTCGTGTGCAGATGGTCAATTTGCATTTTAGTTGATCTTGTGGAAATACATTCATCTTCATGGGGAGCAAACTTAAATATTGTACATTTTTATGCATACAGATCAGTCTGGTTTTCCTAAAAATAATGATAATTCTGAATTAAATGTTTACTTAATTTCATGTAGAAAATGTACCAAATATATCAAAATAAATATTTTGCTTATGCATTTGCATATTGCACATATGTGCTTGACTACAGATTTTCTCAGTCACAATTGGATGTTTATGAGAATATATTAGGTGAAAAAATTCTGTGTAAATGCAAGGAAATAATTAGTTCATTAGTTCTAAGGGTTGGCAGTAATGACGCTGATTAAAAATCATAACTTAAATGAAATGTAGCCAGATTCCCACCTAGGTATATTTAATTTTGTTATTAATTTTATTTCTGTCTAAAATCCATTTAAAAAAAGTTGCAAAGTTGAGTTCAGTAGCGGAGGCAGTATGAAATCAGATTTTTTTATTATAAGAATAGAATGAAAATGTTTAATTTTACAGATACATTAATCTTAGAATTTATACCTGAGTAATGCGAAATTTATTTTACTCTGTCTTTTGTTTTTTGTTTTTCAGGGAAGCCGAGAACAGAATGCTAACACAGTACCCACTATCAAAGCAGAACCAAGAGACGCTAACCAATTCTTGAGTGTCCCTACAGGTGAACACACACCCACACACACAAAATTAAACAGGAATAAATATAAAACAGTGTAATAGTTTAGGCTTTTAAGTTTTATCATGGGATAGCTTCCAGCATTTGCTGTCTGCTAGAGAAAAGACCCTTTGTCATTAAGCTTAAGTCTTCATGAATGATGTTTTTTCTGTAATTAAGATCATTAGCACTTTCTTACACCTAGCTGTGTAATGTATCTTGAGTAGCATCTACATGATTGTCTACAAAAAATGAAGACTTAAGTGCATACAATATTGAAATCTGATTTCTCAGACCATTTCAAAGTGGGCTGTGAAGCATATTTTGACCACATGATGACTTATATTAATGTCCGCAATGTTTATTCACTAATACAAAATGCAAAAATAGAGTTTTAGTGATCTAACATTGCACAGTACAATGAAAGCCAAGCAAAAATGGTGAAAATGAGAACAGAGAAATAAGTTTGCTGTATGTTGAACAAAGCATGCCACAGGTATTTCTTAATGGCCCCAGGTAACTGTGTTAATTGTAGATATGGGGTATAATAGGTCTCCTTTGATACTTTGATTCAGACCTCCATTGAAATTCTGAACCCTTCCAAAGCCAAAGCCAAAGTTACAAACTTGGTGGTCCATCGCTCTTTTAAATATAATGGTTATAAAGTATATTAAGTATATTTACGTAAACTTTTCATTTTGCCCACTTTTAATGCAACCAACAGTTGTAAACCAGGTCTTTGTGGCTTTTATGTACTTCTTATTTCTGAGTAAATGATAACGCAATAATTATAAAAATTTAAACATAAACCTGAAACATTCAGCTGTGAATGGCTGCATTCAGAGCTCCAGCAAGAAGACATTCTTTATAACTGGGCCACTGTGTCTCACTCTCTGTGCTCATTTCTGTCTTCCTGTTTCTCCTCTTTTTCTCCCACACCAATCTGCTTCACTCCTTGGTTATAAATACACCCTTTCTGGGGTTTGTGAAGGGTTCCGATTAAATGTGGCATGTGCTACCTGTAAGATCACTCCAATCTCGCTCTGCTTCAGTTCATTGTGAATGGCTCATTGATGGTAACAGTGTCTAATTTTAATTCATAAACAGTGCATTGTGCGTGTGTTTGAGTCTAGGGTGAGCAGTACCACCTGTACACTTCTCATGAAGCTTTTTTTTTTCCTAACAAGTGGTATGTTAAAGGGCTCTGAGCCTTTTCACATCTGGCTACATTCATGCAATTATATTTATATAAAAAATTACAAGATGACGAATACCTCACAGAAGGAAAATAAAGTCCTAATCGACTAATTATAACAGGACTTTGTGCGTGACTCTGTGGCATGAAATCTGAATTTCCAGTGGTTTAAGTCATTAAATTTAATCCTGCATAATGAGCTCAGAATCAAGTTAGGGCAGCTGGCCTGTGTTCTCTGGATTTATGAATATATGCTGTCATATAACATTAAAGGACCCATACCATTCATTCATTCATTATCTGTAACAGCCTCTCCAGTTCAGGGTCGCAGTGGGTCCGGAGCCTACTCGGAATCACTGGGCACAAGCCAGGAACACACCCTGGAGGGGGCACCAGTCCTTCCCAAGGCGACACACACTCACACCTATGGACACTTTTGACTCGCCAATCCACCTACCAACGTGTGTTTTTGGACTGTGGGAGGAAACCGGAGCACCCGGAGGAAACCCATGCAGACACAGGGAGAACACAACAAACTCCTCACAGACAGTCACCCGGAGTGGGACTCAAACCCACAACCTCCAGCATCCTGGAGCTGTGTGACTGCGACACTATCTGCTGCGACATTTTATTAATGTTTATTCAACTACTTCAATATTTACTCACTGTGGGCATATTCAGCACATTACATCTTTCTAGACTCACAATGCCTAATGGCCGGCGTTAGCTAGCATTATGCTGTGAAGTAGTAGAAATGTGTTATTATTCTATCCCAGTGGTTTTCAAACTTCAAACACTCAACAGATAAATATAATATTGTACCTACTAGACTCTTGCCAATAACACAGTAGTTATTACCTTCATTTGGAAGAACTGTTAAGTTAATGATAAACAACTCCTGTTGATTGGAACGTTTGACAGTGTATTGACAATGAAGATCTAGTATCTGATGGGCTGTAGTTGAAAAATGATCAATATATATCTCAGTCACTGCCCCCTCCCAGTGGTGCAACATATTGTTGCTGTCCAATGAAAAACATGATCTCTAAAATGTATCTGTAACTTCACAGAAGGAAAATGAAGTTCATGTTCCAAGCTAATTTAGGAGCATTTTACAATGTGAAGGAGAGCTGTGTTCAAATAATGTAGTAAATTGATTGTCAAAAACAGAGATACACGTTTTTCAATGGGCAACAACAATATATATCCATATGCTATTATCCAGCTCACAGTATTAAACATGGACCAGTGGCTCGCAAATTTGAAAAATTACGTTCTGAAAAATATATGGGCTAAGAAAGGTTTTTTTGAGCGATGCCACAGAAGAACCACTTTTGTTCCCAAAAGTAAGAATTCTTTTGTTTAAATGTGTAAAAAACATTAAGATCAAGTGATGGATTTGATTCTTTATGGAGCTAAAGTAGTTTTTCTCTGACATCGCTCAAGGAACCTTTTTCAGCACCTTTATTTTTAAGAGTGCTAAAAGTGAATATAAATTGGTTGAAGTGAGTGGCAGAAAGACTGTATTATTTTTGTGTGGGGGTCATTGTAAAGGGGTACACTCTGTAAAAATGAACCCACAGCAAAGAGTGTGTCATGCATGCCACAGTGAAAAATGTCTCAAGCAATGTTTCTGTACAGCACAGAGCTGTGGCTCAAGACAGTTTCACAGTGGCACTGCCCCGTTGCTGCCCGACAGTGCCTCCTGACACTAGGAACTGATGTACAACCCAGTCTTTCCTGTGGGTTAGTGAGACATGACAGTAGCAACAGTGGCTTTCTGCCCACACTGACCGGGCTCATTCGGGCATTCAGGCTTTAACGCTCAGAGTTTTATATACAGAATAGAAGTTCCACTTGATTTTTCAAGCTTGTGTATCTTATTGTATAAACTCTCTACTGATATCCTTAAGATCAAAATGAATTTTGGATGAACAGGTATAATAGCTTCTCTAACAATGACATTCTTTAGGCTCACTGTCATTTGTTTTATCATTATAATTAATATTGTCCTATTATATTTCACCAGAGGAGCATCTGCAGCTCCCACCCACTCCTCCTAGCAGCCATGGCAGTGACAGTGACGGATCACAGAGTCCTCGTTCACTGCCTCCATCCAGCCCTGCTCGTATGCAGAGTCCTCATTCACTGCCCCCTTCGAGCCCTGCCCGCCTTCAGGCTCGCTCCTCTGTGGCCATCTCCTCTTCTCCATTGCTGACTGCTCCACATGTGAGTTGGCAGATAAAATGCAATGCTACAAACATGAATACATATACATCTATATATACTTCTTTATGTTTATGTGAATTACGTTCTCTATCAGAGCCATACGTTGTAGGGTTTAGTATATTCATTCATTCATTCATAGTCTGTAACTGCTTATCCAGTTCAGGGTCGCTGTGGGTCCAGAGCCCACCCAGAATCACTAGGCACAAGGTGGGAACACACCCTGGAGGGTGCGCCAGTCCTACACAGGGTGACACACACCCATACATTCACTCGCTCACTCACACCTACCAATTTTTGAATCACCAATCCACCTACCAACGTGTGTTTTTGGACCATGGGAGGAAACCGGAGCACCTGGAGGAAAGCCACGTAGACACAGGGAGAACACACCACACTCCTCACAGACAGTCACCCGGAGCGGGACTTGAACCCACAACCTCCAGGTCCCTGGAGCTGTGTGACAGTGACACTACTCATCAATCTTTAAAAAAGATATGAAGACATGGAAAAGCCCCAGGCAGACTTCTAATATGCTCAAAAATGACCTCCAATTACAAAGTATACACAAAAGCACAATGACCAAACAACAATACTCAACAAAATATCGCATTTTACTGGTGGTGCAGGGCATGTTGGTTTGCATGCTTGCAACCATGAATAGTCTCTTATGGACCAGGGACCATATGGTGTCAGCACACTATTAACACAAAGAAAAATGGCTCTTACCATCTACTTGAATGTCTAGTTGTAGCCATTTTTTATTAAGTCCAGGGACAATTCATTCGTGGTCAGCTTCACCTACAAATATCTTTCCAAAAGCAGGTCTGTGGTCAGAAAACAGTACAAAAGCACACTGTCAGTATACCCTCATATGTACTGCAATGATCTTATGGTGTCTTAAAATATACTATATACACTGTTTCTGTGGAAATGTGCATATTAGTACATGTACATAGCATGCCATTTTATATGGGAAAAAAATAAAAACAAAGAAGAAAACAACAACAAAAAAAATAAGCCTGTAGGGAATATGGACATTGGGGTGTTGGGATACCACCCATCAACTGTTTAGTAAATTTTCCTTCCTTCTGAGGAAGGGTTAGCCGTTTCTAATACAGTGCCTGTCCACCATTTTTGCTGAACATGGTAAAAACCTGCTGATTCACTTAAGAGGTCTCAGAAGTTAAGGTCAAAATAACGAAAAGCATATTAAGACAGAAAAATGAAGAATACCACAAATCCCAAAAAAAACCAAATCTCAACATTTATTTGGTTTACTGTTTCATCTTGAGCTTCATTCTGCTGAGCTGGCACTCTCCTGTTTTTGGTTAAATCGCTGATGTGTGCTATTTGCTAACTGTGTTTGTTTTGTTTATTGTGCACAGAAGTTGCAGGGGACATCAGGCCCACTGATGCTGACAGAAGAAGAGAAGCGGACGCTGATGGCCGAGGGCTATCCTGTCCCCAACAAATTGCCCCTGACCAAGACAGAGGAAAAAGCTCTTAAACGAGTGCGCAGAAAAATCAAGAACAAGGTAGTTGGAATGGCCGAACCTACAAAATCTTGACACATACCAGATTTAAACCTGCCTCTTGTTTATATTAAACATCTGATGTGTTACATCACATTGACATCCAGCTTTAGGAAAATTAAAACCATTTTAATAACTTAACTGGAGCTTTTTCTGACATAATTTCTATGACTATCGTATCGTATTAATTTTTTATTATTTATTTATTAAAAAAAAAATTATTTCTTTGCTCCTCTTCAGATCTCTGCACAAGAGAGCCGTCGTAAAAAGAAGGAGTATGTGGAGTGTCTGGAGAAAAAGTATGACTTACATCTCTCTCTCTCTCTCTCTCTCTCTCACACATATTACACCGTTTTTTTCAGTGTTCATCCTTCACTCTGTCCTCTCTTTGCTCCTCATCATTCTCTCCCTTCTCTCCACCTCAAGCATTTATTCTCTTCTCTCATCCTGGCACACACATCACTGTCTCTCTCTCTCTCACACACACACACTCACACACACACACACTTTTCACACATGTCCTGTTCATTGTTTTTATGTTTATTTTTCTGGCTGATTGTTTCTGTGTGGAGGCCAGTGGCAGTAGTTCACAAGTTTCTTTTAAGTGTGTGTGTCTGTGTGTCTCTGTGAGTCATTTTAGCCCATTGCTGCTTTTTTAGGCTCTCAGGGTTTAGAGAATACACTGGAGAGACTGGAATTACATTGAACACACACACGTGCACTCACATACAATATACTATGCATTACACATTTATCCGCAATAATCATTAAAGTCACCTCCATGTTTTTACACTGTTTGTGCATTTTATCAGCTCCACAAAGGTGTCCATTTTAGTTCCGCAATTACAGACTGTAGTCCATCTGTTGCTCTGCATACTTTGCTAGCCATGGCATTTGCACCCTGTTCTTCAATGGTCATGATCCAAACAGGACCACCATAGAGCAGGTACTACAGGGCAGTGGATGATTCTCAGCACTGCAGTAACACTGACATGGTGGTAGTGTGTTAGCGTGTGTTAGGTTAGTATGTTCCAATCGTAACAGACACAGCAGTGCTGCTGTGTTTTTAAACACCCTCTTTTTGCACCCTCTTGTTGGCCACTGTTTTAGACACACCTACCTTGGACACACAGGACCTTATAGATGCAAAGTCACAGAAAATAGATTGACTGATGCACAAAAATCAAATGTGGAAATCAAATCTTTCTTTAGCTGTCAAATTATGCTCCCCACTGGATGCAAAGTTACTTAAAGCGTTGAGCAACACTGCTTTGTAAGATCCATGTGTACCAGTGATACACTTTTAATGCACTTCCACCACTTCAATGTTACTGCATTCTGTGTTGAGAGTGAACCAATACCTAAATAAGTCCACACCAATGATATGTGGAGCTGAAAAATGGACTATTAATGTAGTGACTGATCTTTGTATGTCTAAAGGTTTATGGACACCCTTTATAATAAGTTAAGTTGGCTACATTAAGCTAAACTTTGTGGACACAAACGTTCAACAGTTCACATACAGCATAAATAATCTCTGTAGATAAATTTAGTCGTGCTCTGGAGTAGCAGTGCACAAGCCTAATGTCAGCACATGCAATGGGCAAGAGGAGAGTAAAACCCACCAGCACTGGCCTGGAGGAAATGTGGTTGGAATGATGCCACTCAATTCAGTAGATTTGAGATCAGTTTCTGTGCTCTGTGTTACAAAATGAATCATAAAACCTGACCTTAGCTACTGAATACCATCTAAGCTTATCTAGGGTTAATCCTTCATACTTCAGTGAACATATTCCAAAGAAATGAGTAGATGTCCATAAACATTTGGCCATTTAGTGTACATGCTAGAGTTTGTTTCATAAACAAGGCATTGAATATGTTATGTAATATTTTATTCTTAAAGTGTCTTATCTGCTGAATCATTTAATAACTTTTTTCTTTGCAAAGTCCTAAGTACTGCTGTTGTCAGTGTCAATGAAGGCTGTAGTAGGGTGTATAATATGCATTTGCATAATCAGTATGTATCTGTGTGTGTGTGTGTGTGTGTGCGTGTGCGCATGAAGGGTGGAGAACTACACTTCTGAGAATAACGAACTGTGGAAGAAGGTGGAGACTCTTGAAAGTGCCAACAGGTGAGAAATAAGTGTGTAAGTGTGTGTGTGTGTGTGTGTTTACATCTTGTTTTGAGTGGCATCCTACAGATGTAAAATATATTTTATTACTATTACTCATACTATATAAAATAATTCTAGAATTATATGAACGAGGGAGATCGTTCTAGAACAATGTGTATGTGGGAGAAAGGTTCTATAATAGTGTAAATATAGGAGACAATTTAAGAAAATTGGGAGTGGTAGAGAAAATTCTAGAACATTGTGAATGAGGTAGAAGATTCTTGGTTAGTGTGATTAAGGAAGAACATCCTACAACACTGAATGGGAAGAAGATTTTACAGCAATGTGAATGAAGTACAAGATTATAGAACCATTATAATGGGGAGAACATGTTACACACTGAAAAACAATGGTTCTACAAGGGTACTTTTATAAAGAAAATGGCAGTGTATAGAACCCTGTACTCTTGAATATCCTTTTGCATGATTAAAGCTTTGTGCTATTGAGGATGTGCTATAGATGGTTATATATAGCAACTTTCCGAAAACAATTCCTCTATTGTCACAAGCTTAACATCGTAACAATATTTTTCGGTAAATGTGCTATATAGATCCATCTGTAGCACATTCTCCATCAAGCTGAAGAACCTCTTTTAATCAGGGAAAGAGCTCTTTAAGTGCTCATGGTTCTATCCTAGTTCGAGAAATGTTTCATTTTATAATGGATGAATGGAGGATACGTTTCTAGAGCAGTGTGAATGCAGGACATTAGACGTTTGTTAATACAGCAAATGTCCCTAGATGAATGAGATTGAGAGAGAAGATTCTAAAATAGTGTGAAAGAAGGAGACAATTCTAGTGCAGTCTTAAAGATAGAGATTTTGTGGAGACTCTTGTTCATATATATTGGTGTTTATTTAAAGACTTTGGGCTGAAGTGCTTTGATTTCAGAACAGGCCCTCCAAGTTCTGGGTTTCTGTACTCTACAGGAGTTCATGGTGCAGTTTAGACCCATGGCACCATCCTACCATTATAACAGTTCACACCTTCATCAACGCTCAGCATGGAGCCTGCTTACTCCTCATTATACTGTACAATAAAGAACATGTGTATGTGTGTGTATATGTTGGCTCTGGAATGAGGAGAGATCCTTCTGACTCACCTACTGAAGTTCAAAGAAACCATGCTGTGTGAGGGGGCTAAGATTGTGTGTGTGTATATGTGTGTGTGTGTGTGTGTGTGTGTCTGTAAGTGAGTCAGATTACTGACCATCAAATATCAACTGTACTCTAGATGTGAAAGCTGAACTAATTGTTTTTTCTGAGCCATGAGTGTGTTGGTGTGATTCCGCTGTCTTTCGTTCCATGTTGTAGACTTTTTTTTTGTAACCACGTGTCACTGTTTACAGGGGTTTCTTTAGTTTTGAGCATTTCTGCTTTAAACTTAGTGTGTCTGGAGCCCCTGGATCACACGGGGACACTGGCCTGACTGAACTGGACTTTTTGTTAAAGAGTGAAGGATTGAGATTTGGACTGAGTTAAGATATGAGTGAAGCAGTGAGGGAAGAAATGAGGGAATTAACAAAGGACCGAAAGACTAAGCAGCAGTGACTGGTAGAGGGAGGGAGTGAGTTAGTGACACGGTGAGTGAGGAGAAGGAAAAAAAGTAAGTTAGAAGAGAGTGAGGAAGTGCGTGAAATACTAGTGCATAGGGTCAAGGAAGTGACAGACTGGGTGAAGGATGGGCTGTTAGCGAGGGAGGGAGTGAAGGAAGCAGTTAATTAGGAATTGAAGGAAAAGGGTGATGATTCATTATGAAGGGTGTGAATGAAAGTGATTAAGGCGATAAGTGAAAGAGTAAATAAGGGAATGAAAGGATTAAAAAATGTTACTCGTAGGAGAGAATATGGTAATGAGTCAGGCGAGAGAGCGACAGAAAAAATGAAGAACTAATAAAGAATGAATGAATGGATGAACTGATAGATGTTCCGACGAATTGAGTCTGAGAAGCAGCGAGTGACCTCTAGTGGCCAAGACGCGTTACTAAGAGTATATCGCATAATGTTTGTTGATGAGACGTAAGGCGAACTAAAATTAAGAGAAGAACAAGAATATTTTTATTTATTTAAAAAGAATTAACCAGAGATTTATGTAAAAAAAAACAACAACAAATTTGTTTACAATGTGAATTGTGGATATTATTATTGGACAATTCAAATATCTCTCTCCTAATATTGGAGATGCAGAAAAATAAAATGAATGTGCAACTAAGCATATGTTTACACTCAACCCCCATCCCCAACAGATTTTTAAAAAATCAATATGTAAATAACAAAAGGAAGCAAGGGGAACAGGGCAGACTGATTTTTTATTATTAAATGGTACAGTAAAATTTACCAAAGCACTTACCACAGTCACTACTGTCCCACATTGTCTTTGCTGAGTCCTAATGCTCCTTTTGCAAAGCCATTTGTCTTACGATGGTGAAAGAATGAAACTAGTCTCCTCTTAGCACAACGAACACTTATCCCCTTCAGACAATATAGGAGGGGGTGAGGGGGTATATGGATTCTTCTTCATTTGGTCATTTACTCCTTAACCATGATGGAGTGGTGTGGACACTAGAGAGTGCTGATACTCTGTGTGCACTTGGAATGGTTTTCAGACTGAAATAATGGGCACAGATTTTGTTCTGGGGCTGTAAAATTACAGGTAAGAGAATGATGTGCCAGTTGATGCAAGCTAGTCTCTGTAGGTGTGTATATATATGTGTGTGTGTGTGTGTGTGTGTGTGTTTGTGCATCTGTGCATGTGTATGAGTAGGTGGGTGGATGTGGGCATCTGCAGAGTGGATAAACTCAAAGAGGGGTTGGATATAAAAAGTTTGGCTTATGCAATGCACCACTTTTCCAGCAGTGTTCTCCTCATTTGATCTCAGCAACTCCGAGAAGTTCCTAAAGAGTCTGTATCATTTCAGATTTGATCTTATAGATGAACTAGACTAATAACATTCAGGACTTGCAACATTATACACAATATGTACAAAGGATCCCTTATAACTGGTTAATTCAACTACTTCGAGGTGCAGATTCTCCATTGTGTACACACATATTGGGTTAAACTCCGTAGATAAACACGAAACCCGAAAGCTTTAGCGTGGCTGTACATGAGCCTAAGGACTCTCAATACCAAGTATAGGCTAGAAATAAAGTCCCCAGAACTGAGCTGCCCAACTGAACTGTTTTGGGATCAAAAACTAATCATGCAACTTTAGTACCTGACTTCATTCTCTCTTTTGTCTTTCTGTAGGTCTTTGCTGCAGCAGTTGCAGAAACTTCAGGCTCTAGTTAGTGGTAAAGTGCCTCGCTCCTGCAAGATGGCCTCCACACAGACTGGTACCTGCCTCATGGTATGCCCTCTCGCTCCTTTTCTCCATCCTTCTCTCTGTTTCTAACTCTGTCTATGTTCCTATCTCAGACACATACACACACACACAAGTTTACACTAACTAGTAATTAATCCCTTAAACACAATTGCTCATTATGTTGCACATAAACAAGCATATTATATGAATGAAATGGGTAGACTCAAACAATAATAATAGTACACAGAGATACCAGCTTTTAGGAATTAGGTTACTAGAGTCTCTGTAGTGTATCTGTTTGTACTGTAGAGAGAGCGTCTATGGGTTAATTGACCACATACTGGCATATATGTGTTTCAGCACTGATTTTTATATGCCCCAGCTAAATTGTCCTAGACATATTCCTCTTTAAGGCCATCCTAATACTGTATTGGTTCAAGTGAAGTTTGAAAGCCTCTTGAAGGGGTGAGTGATCAACCCAATTTAAATGTAGACAGAAGCGTATCTATGTCCCCTGGGTCCTATGTCCTTAGTGTTCTATGTTCCCTTGCTTAGTATTCTATAAACACCCATATGTGGTATTAATTTATTCATTTATTTTTTCATGAACCAGTTAAAAGAAGTATAAATGATTTAAATTGTATTGTTGGAGCATCTTCACAGGTCTTAAATAACAGCAAAATAAACGCAAAAACATTCCTTTCTAGTCAAACCTTTCTTAGTCAAAAACAGGGCAAAATAGTGTGCGTCATTCTAGTATAAAATTTTAGACAAAAATAATAATTTTATCATGCAAGTTAAATAAATGACAAGGCATGAAGGTGTCTGTTGTTACAGGTCTGTTACAATAGACTGGTGATTACAGCAGCCTACCCCGTGCCTTTCATCTTTTTTGTTTTGTGGCGCAAACTCCAGAATGTGTATACGACTAGTAGTTTCTGTCATATAAGAAATAAAACAGAAGGTGGGTGGTGGTGGGGGGGTGGGGTGGAATATTTAGTTGCATGAATGGTTGGCAAGGGGAGCTAAGACAACTTGGTGAGCTTTATAAGCTATGCCCAATTAGAGAGCCTTGCCTGGGAGCACTGTGAGTGTTGTGACATGTTGAAGTGGAGCTAGTGCACAGGGATGCAGGCTAGACCAAAGGCTAACTCAAGGAAACTGGCTGTTCCAATGGTTGTGCTAGTTTTCATATCCTTTATAAATTAACTGGATTATATCAGACGTTAAGCATCTCGGTGAAGTTATGTGTCTTTGTATTCCCTTATGTAAACAATTTCCAGGGTTTTTCTCACTTCTGCTCACCGTAGGTAAAGTGTATAATTGTTAAAAGCCAATCCACCTTTTTGCCATGGGGTAGTGTGCAATAACAATAAAAGACATCAAGAAAAAGGTACAATGATACCTAAGTTCATGTTAAAACCTGATCTTATTCCCCCATTGTCTAAGTCACACGCACTGTGAACCTGAAACATAGGCTGCCGGGTTGGAATCAGGCCTATTGGTTCAAGTCTGTTATATAAATACAAGCATGCTCATACACAATAGCTCATGGTCGTATAAGCAAATATAGAGTTGGAGAACATATTTCTCAGGTTCAAATTGTATGCTGTAAAAACTGGGGAGTATAGGACCTTTTGTCATGTTCCTATTCTGTGCCATATAGCGGGAGAACGTTGGTCCCTTTCAACATAGGAATGCCCCCAACGCAGAAATCCGCAGCAGCAATTAACATGAACATGCTTTTATTGTCTTTGCACAGCTGTACAATGAAAGTGTGTCTCCGCATTTAACCCATTTTGGCATTAAGCACACACACACTGCCATTAGGGGCAGTGAGCACACAAACACACACCTGGAGTAGTGAACAGCCAACCACAAGCAAAACGTAAAAACAATAAAATAGAATAAAATAAGTAACGATAATAATTACATGGCAGAAGCAGACATGAAGCAGACTAGGTGACTGGGAAATTGGTTAAACTAGCTAACCTTGGTGTGAGCAAAATTGGATAAGTTATCTTAGCTCACTGAGGGTAGAACTGTATAGTTAATATACCCATGTACTGCATTAAAATAGTTGTCTAATATATTTATTGTGCAAAGATGCGTTTAATGTGGGTGTGTTGTTGTGCAAACTGTGCATTTGCTTTGAAAAAATATCATATCAGAATCATATGTGTTATATTTGACCAGTGCTTTAAAACATTATTTGATGATGTGTATATTGTAGCGCAGAATGTTTAAACAATGCAGGACTGTGCAGGACAGGAATGTGTATTTAAATTTTTCCTCACCTTTCTAAACCTATATAGATGTTGTTAATCCACATAGATAAAGGCCCAATTTTTACTTTTTATATGCATACGTATTCGCATCTGCAATTATGCACATAAAAATTTTGGATATCACCATAGATTAACTTGGTTGACAAGGGCACGTTATACGCAGTAATAAAACAGGATACCAATTTATTTAACACATGTTAAACTACAGCATATGGAAACTTATTTAAAGGTGGAGGTAAGACTGTTTTATATGTGCATGCTGTCAAACTGGCTCCACATCAGTTCGTGCGGCAGAGCGGTGGTCTCACCGTGTGTGTGTGGTTCCTCCTCCCGGCCAGGTGGTGGCGCTGTGTTTTGTGCTGGTTTTGGGCTCACTGGCTCCCTGCATGCCCGAGCTCTCCCTCTACTCTTCCTCATCATCCTCACCCTCACACACGGTGAAGTCCACCCCGCTTCCCTCGGCTGACCTCTACACCACCAGCCAGGGTATGTCTCTCATGTGCTCCCTGAGCTTTAATCTTTTCCCTGTCAACAGTGTGATGCAGCATTCAGACAGATTTATTAAAGGAATTCTTCAGTTTAAAAAAAAAATCACATTTATCATCATTTTTCTAATATGCTCGTTTCACTCGGCTGCGATCTTAAAATTGCAAACAAGGCTGAATTTTGAAAAAGCTACAAAAAGATGATATGCTGGACTATGAATAATAGACTACTGACTGTTGCAAAACTGTACAATAAGTAAGGTAGAAAAATTGGCATAAAACACACACATATATATATATATATATATAATAGTATATTTTAGTTTTGTAGATAAGGGGGCACAAATCGTCTGTCACATTTGCATAATCTTCTAACTGTTGCAAAGAAAGTATATAAAATTTTGTTTGCTAAGAATTTTTTTAAAATAGGTTTTTCCTGCAGGTTTCTTCTGGAATTTTATAATAGATGACATTAGGTCTTGCCAAAGAATCGCCAGAGTTGACACTTTACGTCAGTGCTGTAGACACTGGGTTGCGACATTGTTGTCAACGTGATGATACACCTTTAAAGCTCTGATACTGTGTTGGAAATTGCGTCAGAATAGCAGAAAATGTTGTATTTACCACTGTTAAATTCAGAATTCTAGATGATATACAAGTTTACGAGACGTGACCTCACGACCTTCTCCTGGAGAAAACAGCCAGTTTGCTTCTGAAATATTTCTTTATATCATCGTTGTCCAATTAAAAACATGTATCACCATGTTTGTGAATTTTTAGTTTTCTACATCATTTAAAAACAGCAGCTGTCCTTCACACTCTGAAAAATTCATTATGAATAGACCATTAGAAATGCTCCAAATTTACTGTTTTATTTTTCAGCAGTGCTTTTGCTGTTCTCTCTTTATATGATTCTGATTCTGTTCACTCCTCAGCCTCGCTTTTGATTTGAAAATGGCAGCCATCTTGAAGCAGTTGCCGCTTCAAGTACTCATGTTTTCTGCCTAATTAGCGTTGTAGCTCATGGCCAGAAAAGTCAAAGAGAACAAAATATGCAAAACTTGGGGAACTAATTTGAGAGATAAAAGGGTAAACAAGTGTAAATGTGATTTTTCACTGAGTTATTCCTTAATTGTCTGTATGACTACGTTGTTTATTTTAACCTACAGACTTATCTTACAACATTATTCTGAATGTCTGTTCGAATCAGTGTCAATCAGGCTAATTATGCAACCCACTGATGAAGCAATTGTATGAATCAACCTAATCCACCTAGAAAGCTACACTCTTTCTATTTCTGTAGAAACTGATGAAGCATGAGCTACTTGTTCTCTCTTCCTGTTCCTCTTTTCTTTTCTCTGGACATATATTGCTGAGGTATTAAGACGTCTTGGTAGAATAGGACTCTTTTTTCACTCTCTGATTGCTGTTAGATAGCTCACACAGCCTGAGATATCATATCATTATTCCCACCTGCACAGACCTCGCAGCCTCCTCTGTCACCTATCTAGCTTACACAGGCACACACGCATATCTGAACATTGTCTGTATCCCCTCTTCTAAAAATCATTCCTTTTCCATTTTGAGGAGGGCCCTATGGAGGCTGCCATTGGCTGAGCTAGCTAGGTTGCCATAGTAACCCTAGATCATTGCAGCTTGAGTTAATGCATTCTAGTTCCCAAGAGATGGTCTAGACTCACATCCAGAACTATAAATAACACATTAATACATATCAATTTGATAAGTCATGATTACTGCGTGATCAGTAGTCAGTCAGGTCTTGAATTATGAATTGTTTTCTAAGCCCATAAATAGTGTAGGCGGGTTAAAAAAAAACATACTAGTTCTAAAAGTTTTTTTTTACAAAGGCTTCACATCAGAGCTCATAATAGTAACAGCAGCTCTACTATTGTGTTTGTGTTTGTGCAGTCCGCTCCCGTAGCCTGCTCTTCTATGAGGAGGGTTCCCCGCTGGAGGCCAGCCACGGGAGCATGCTGAGTGTGGAGAGGGGTGAGGGGGCACCACGCAGATACACACAGGACCTGAAAGAGACCCGTGCTGCCCATCTCAGCAGGTACCTGAGTCCAGCCCAGCCAGACAGCAACAGCAGTGCAGCCCCCCTCCTCCCCCGAGAGCAACACTACCACACACGGTGAGTGAAAACAGACATTCAGGTTTCTGTTACAGAGCCTTTTATTAGAAGTTACACAAAAATTTACAAATAAACAATGATTCATTTTGGCTTGGCTATCAGTCTCACCTCTTTTTTTTTTTTTTACCTTTGTGTTTTTTTTGTTCTTAAATAATTAGCCCCCTGGAACATAAAATAAATTATGGAAATTATTTGTAATAGAAAAAACATTCTTTAAAAATGACAAAATCTGAGAATTCGTGTGTGGCCTTAATATTCCAGTGTGTATGTTTGAATGACAGCCCGAAGCATTTAGTTTATAATGTGGCAAACGAGAGCATTTTTAGAAAGCTTTTAAAGCTATAAAAAACTCTGTTTTATTTACACACGTGTGTACATTTAAATGTATGTAAAGTGTACAAAAGTACAAAAGAGTGGGCCTGTCATTATTACTTTCATTGCTCATGCACAAATCTTTTGGATAACTTTGCCATTGCAGTGCATACTAGTCTAGTGGGATGGTGAGGTGAGCCATGTCAACCTTGTGATTGGTCTGCGTTATCATGTAATAGGAATTTTTTATTATTAACTGTAGCAACTTTTGAATGTTACCATGCAATCCTAGAATCTGCATGAATTTATGATATCATATATCCATGGAGATTTTAGTTAGAACTGATCATTAAAATGAATGAATGTATCTTTTCTTTTTACTGTAGTGCTAATCATACATAGTGGCATTAATTGTCTCTCTCTGTTCTTTTAGAGAGCGTGATCCTGATGAAGGGTCAGAGTATTTCTAACCCCTCTTAGCGGAGCTGCCTACAACTTGCAGGCCTCCGCTGACCCCTGGACCCTGAGGTCATCCTATGCTCAGTGGCACCCCCTAGTGTTACCACTCCCCACCTTACAGAACCCACACATGATCACCACTCTCAGATGTGCTCTTCTTCAGAGGATGGACAGAAAAATGCAGAAGTGAGGAGAAGAGTGGGAGAGAAAGCATCCACCATATGTTATAGACTCTGAATGAATGAATGAGTGTATGAATGAAAGAGTCAGTGCTGTTTTAACATGTTATTTTGATATGCAGAATCTGCAGCATGCCACACATAGATGGGTATGGGGATTTTTTATTTTTTTGCTTTCTTTCTCTGATACCACACCACTGTCACACCAATCTGGTTTTCTTCCTCCTTCAAATATTTCTCTTTATTCTCACTATTTTTTACAGTGTTTTCCAATACTGGTGTAATCACAGGTGCCTGATATTCCTAGCATTTTCCTTTTTTTAGCTTTAGTTCAATACATTCAATAGCATTTTTATTCTTCCTTTTCAAGATACCATATGAACTCTCTCTAATTTGTTAAAGCTGGACTGCACTTGTTTTGCACTAGGAAAACAAATTGATTTAAGTGCCTTCAAATATTTTTTTCCCTCCCTATGTAGTCATATTTAAAACAAGCTAGTTTTTGTAGATTGTTCTCCTCTCTTGTATGTTCTTTTTTGCTTACACTTAGTGAGAACTCAGAATTTTTTTTGTTTTTGTACTATTTTAAATTTTAAAAAAGTAGATGCATTTGTACTGAATTTAAAAGTATCCATAATATATTATAGTATTGTCAGCATTCCAAAAAGAGCATATTTATTTTATGCACAAAAAAAGAAAAGAATTGTTCTTTTTTATATATAATTGCTAAGGATGATGTAAAGTTTACATGATCTTGTTCATAACTGTTAAACAGTTTTTGTGTTATCTTTATTCTGTATAAAGAAAAGAACGTTTTGTATATAGGGGGGTTTAAACCAGGACAATCAGCTGTAAGACCTACAAAAATATCTGGCCGAAAAATTGCAAAAAAATATGTTGGAAATATCATTTTTATTATAACTATTCTTAACATAAAAATTACACTGCACAAGATAAAGTCTGAAAATCTGGATGCTACAGATGTGAAGATATATTAATGCAATGTTTTAAATTATATGGAAAGTAAAATCCAATATATTCACTTTAACATTTCACATATCTTTTACTAATGTTTACCTTTGAACCATATATTCAGAAGAAATAGATCATCTTCATTCCAGTAAATTGAAACATTGTCTTAGCAGTACAGTGTAATTCTTAACTCTTACTGTGAAAGTTTCTTATTGGTTGATATTTGGTTTTAGAACCACATCAAACTGAAGGTGGGCAGAATGGAGGAAATTAAGTAAAATCACAAGATTTCAAAAAATGTTCACAATACATATTCACATACAATAGTTATTCACTTATTCATGGACATATTTCCACAATGCTTACTTAGAACTGGTCGCATTAGAGTTTAGCGTTGATGGACACACTTGTTCTCACAAAGCAATGCAAAATGGGAAGAGAAATTTTGCTCAACTATTTTATAAAATGGCAGAAAACACTATTACTATACTATTATAATGTGTTATATTTCACCACTTTACAAAGAAAAACACATATCTCCAGTTCTGTGGATTTTAGTTTACCACATCATTTGAACACAGCAGCTGTCCTTCACATTGAGCGAAAAGTCCATGATGAATGGACCAATAGAAATGCTCCAAAATTACTTGGAATAAATTTTTTTACCTTGACTTCCATTGAAAGTTAAGAAGGTTATTTTCTTTCTCCTATATAAAGTTACTATTTTGGACATATGTTTTTCTTTGTTGAGCGATTAAATACATTACAATATCTGTGTATAGTACTCAAGTGGGAAGCACCCAAGGTCCAGTTTTGCTCCCTTTGCAATGAAACATGTTGATGATGTGTCCTTGCAGGTCAGAGAAGAGCATACTCTAATGTAATTTAACACAACAACAGTGAACGTTGTCATATTGCCCAGGTCTACATCAAGCTACTCATTTAAGACATAATTTGTTGTGCTGTGCTGCATTTTCAACACATTATGAATCACAGGATTGTAAATCACCCTGTGTCTAATGGTTCAAAATTGGATTATGAGCCCTATGTGTAAAGTTATGACCTGAGACTTTGTAACGACCAAGTGAAGCCCCTCGAGACGAAAGCCTGGTCATTCAGCTCTGTCCTGTGTTCTGGAACTTGATTCAGAATTCTAGAATTGGCTTGGAGTTCTAAATGTTGTCTCCAGTTTTTACAATTTGAGCCAAGTCAGTCTCAACTGGTGCAGAATGCAGACTGTAGCAATGATGTATCTGCTGTATTCTGCATTTTGGAATAAAGTTAGCTGGAGAGAAATTGCTTTTGATGTTAAACTCCTGATGTAATTTGTTATTGGTGCCGCCTGTGTTCTTGTCCATTTTGTGGCCTTTTGTATATATGACATTAATGCTCAGTGCTAGCTGTAAATATGGAGGATGTATTTTTATATTTCTGATGCATTTTCGTATTCACTTTGCGCCTTTGGGGGAGGTGGTGGGGTGGGGGTGGGGGGGGGGGGGGGGGTTGTGGACCTCATTGTGGACCTCTGGCACTGTTTTGGTATCTCTCTGCATGTTCTTCTGTGCTTGGAACTTCTCTGCCAGCCTCTCTATTTCTGTCCGTATTATTAAAGTAGAGTTAGAATGAAGCAAAATACAAAAATTTGCAGAAGCAAACCATTGTCTCTGTGGTATTTTCTCCCTCTCACATGTAATAGCACCGTATCAGCAAAATACACCTCATTCAGCATCACCTCTTCCAACACTCCTTATGAAATTAATAATCAGTCTGTCCCCACAGGCTTCTGGGAGACTTTAGAATAGATAATGTTACATTTCTGTGAGAATTGATTGCATTCAGCCACCAGAATGCAGCAAGATCAGATGCTCATATTGGATCATGATATTTGTACTATAACTGCATTGCAAGTCCAACACTCCAACCCATCTAAAAGGAGTTTTCCAGAGCTTCAGTACCCTAGCAAACAAAGCTTCCTGGCTCCAAATGATGAGGGATTTTATAACTCTCTAGCCCATGATTGCTATTGGGCATGGTGACCTTAACTTGGTTTGCCGCTGCTTCAAACTGAACTCATTCATTTCAGTTTTTTCTCTAGATTTTATAGGAGCTGAGTGTGCACAATTTAATGTATGTGTCTTCCATAGATGAACTCACTAATTATGAACATTTGGATGTATAATTAATTCATATTTTTATGTCAGACCACAGAGAAAAACATCTACAGTTTAGAATTTGATTATTATAATGACTGAAATAACTTACAATATCCCTTTCTACTCCATGGATTTTTTGCTGGACCTGGAATTCTAAATAGTAAGATATGCAGACTCATTATTAAGAAAATGAAAAATCAAACTCAGCATTAATCAAGGAGAGCATGGACTTTCGTAAAATTGAAAATTTGAAATTATATTCTTCAGGAAATTTCTAAAAATGTATTTCACAAAAGGCCTTCAAAACAAGACTCAACACAAAACAGCCCCTCTGTTGTGTCAAGGTAAAATTTGACCATATTTATTAAACTTTAATCCAGTTTTCATTTATTGGAAAAAACGTATAAAAACAGCCACTATATGTGAATCAGTAGTTATAATGTTATTTGGTTTTGAAGGTCTCTTAAGTATGTTTTGCCCGCAGGTAACATAATGCAGTTTCTACAGAGTTGAGCCTGGAGTAGAAACAAAGATCTGTTTTCCCAGTCAGTGGAGCACCACAATGATTGTGAAGCTGCAACTGAAATAAAAATATAATTTTAAATATTTTACATAGCTTTAAAAGAACACTAGGTAAGATTTGGGATTTATTTACAGGGCCACTAGTGTAGTTCAGTTTTACAGCACTGTACTGAAATCAGTTGGCAGGTGGAAGGAGGGGGTTTTATCCTCATCACAATGATTTTTAAGCTAAAAAAATAGTGTTCCTGACTCACCCTTTGTAGTGCACTGAAAAATTTGTAGTGAACATTTTGTGCTTAAAAGCCATATTTCATGCCAAAATTACAAGATATAGCAGCGAGGGAGTCATTTTATGGCAGTTATCCACTTCACTACTTGATTCTTCTCAGCTTTGGTATGTATTTGGTATGTAGTACCTGGAACCGCTTACTTATTCAATACCTTCTCACTGGTGGTTCCATGTCCCTGGTGAGCTAGGGACTAATCTGTGATGTGCAGAGCCCTGATTGACCAGAGGGATTCATCATTGTACAAGGCACAATGCAAAACCCCAGACTACTAAAGAGACCACATTTGTTTTTTTCCGACTCACAACGGCAGCTCATAAAATAATGCGGTCTTTTTGACCACATTTGGTCTTTTTGGTCATACCTGGGATTGATGGTCAAAGAAAGAGCTGAGCAAGAGCTGGACAGAGCAACAACAAAAACTACACTGATCTGTCTGAACTGAGGTGCAGTGCCAAACAACAACAACCACAACAACATGTAAATACACAATGAACAAACAACGCTTAACGTGACCACAACCGTTGCTGTGTTGCCCACTGTTCCTGTTAGAGACGGTGTTTTGCGATGTCACTGGTTAAACTGTTGGGGAGGATGTGGTAGAGTAAATCGAACCATGTGAAAAATAGTGAGGAGAGCCGAGTAGAATAGTATCATGCAGTTTTTTTTCCTCAGCTGTTTCCAGTTTAGTTGATGACAGTTATATTTAAGATCTGTCCTCACAAGTTAATTTGGTTACTTCGCTACCATTGAGAATGTTTTTTAAGTCTTCTCTAATGGCCTAAGAGATATATATACTGTCGAAAACAAAATCTAACACAAAATAGTGTAGGCCTACTCAAGCTTATTTTCACACAATGTAGTATTGTTGTATCGTCACCAGGGGGCGTCATTGTCATTAGAGACCAACAACACAAGTTATCAAAGCCATAAGACTTATTTAAATATTTAAGTTTTTAAACTCACATAAACCTGTAAACATACTCTAAAATACCACCTCAAATAACATGGACCTTTTTAAATGAAACAAGCTTTTTGGCAGGTTTGGTTTGATCAAATTATTTTTTATGGCGAGATCAATGCTCCAGGCTAAGGAGAGTTCACATTTATGGTGCTCTTGTTTGTTCCCGCATGGTGCCTATGACTCAGAAGCAATAATAAAACCCCTTCCCAAACACGCGCTATCAGACCCTGCACTCTTCACCCGGCATTGACCCTGTGAAAACATTACTGCTGATTCTAAATCCAGCTCCAGCTCCAGCTCCAGCTTCATCTTCATCTAGGCCTGCAGGCAGTACTTCAGCCAGACTCTACATCAGCATCATGCTGAAGAAAAAAATCATTACACTCACTTCCTGTAAAATCAGAGCGAGCATGGCAGACTCATTCAAACGGTTTAGACTCTGGTGGAGCTGGGGCATATGAGGTTTCTGCACCTGATTAAAAAAAACAGAAAAACGATTGATTTTCATGAATGTGTGGACATGATTCCAGGGAGTATACATCACTATTAACGCCTGATTATTTCTTAATACTTTAAAAAATATTTATTCATTCTGCTTTTATTTAAACTTCACAAGTGTTGTATTCCTTTAGAGTCATCATAAAACTACATATGTTAAATTTGTTATGTGCAATGTGTTTTAACACATTTAAAAATAGACATTATATTATTTAAAAGACATTATATTGCTTCTTTAGACCATATCCGAGCTTGCTGAAGGGAAGGAACCAACATCATTGTGCCTAGAAAGAAGCCACGCATCTCCTATAACACAGTTAAAAATGAACCTGTGTAGGTTTAAAGTCTTCTGCTCCAGTGTCCAGTAAACCAGGGAATCAGAAACCACATAGAGATGGTAATAATTTTTCCCCTGCTGATGCTATTACATATTTGCTCTATTGGTGTATTGTTGAAGCCTTAACCTCAGTCTACCCTTTCATGTATCTTCACTTGATTCAGCCTTTATAGCCAGACAGCCTGACCTTATTATTCATAAATTAAACAATAGGTTTCATTTCTAAGAAGGACACAGAATCTGAATGAATTGTCTTAAGTCTCTACATTTTAACCAGTCAGAAAATATTCCTCAGTCTCCTGTTCTTGCATGTGTCTTTTTATTGAAGTTCTAATATGTCATATATGCCCCACTGGGGTGACTGCAGTTAAGTCATTCTGATTGGTTATGAAGCTTTGGGGAAGACTCTGTATTAAGCCTAATCCTGATATAAAAGGAATGACCACGTTAAGTTACTTTAACAATCAGGATGCAATTTTGTACCTAAAGTGTTAATTCATGTTTAAAAAGAGTATGGACAGTGAAAAGCAGGTTTTAAAGTAATACTAGGTAATATTTTTACCTTTAAATTCTACTTTCACAATCCCTGTAATGATTGACTGACCTGTAATATGCAGAAAAGAGCCTCTGGCAACTCTAGGCTCAGCACTGCAGACCGTGCACTATGTGTCTTATTAAGGAGAGTAGGCATCCCATTTCATAGCTTACTAACTGCAGATGTGAGTCATGTACAATGTTGCGATAAGACAGAAATGAATGAAAATATCTTTGATATCACGATATCAAAGGCGATGTACACGATTGTAATGATAATAATAATGTAAAAAACACTTTTTATAAAATTCAGTAGATGTTTTGTCAACATTTGCTAGCTTTCCAGTTTGTTTAAATGCTAAAAACTGGTCTAATGTGTTTACAAAAAAAATAATAAAAAATGTGGCTTGGACATGCTAGGATTTCTTTCTCTCTACTTATGGTGGAGAAACAATAAAGAGCCCTATATTTGGGAGACTTCTAATTGCAAGAAAGTAAACACAGACCAAAAATTCTACAAAACTAAACAACTCGAGTTACAAATGAGATTCTGTGGTAATTCAAACAGTGAATAAAAACTTACAATTTAACTTAATTCAACAGAAAATATTTGCTGTTTCCCACAATTGTAGATGTTTCATTTAAATAACTTGATCTTTTTGATTAGTAGTCCAGTAGGCTTAGGTTATAATGTACATTTTCACAAAAGATTATCTTCTGATTTATCACAATAGACAATAATATTGTGATTAAAATTAAATGTTAATTACTGAGTACCTCTTCTGAGCATTACTAATTTTTATGATATGGCTCATCATGGACTGCATCCCAAACCGAACATTTCTTTAATTCTTTTATTTAGTTGTGCTGTGGGTTCTTCTTGTTCTTACTCTGAAAAATGTGTTTCCTTTGTTTTCAACAGGTGTCTTTGGTTTCTTCTCAAGATGCTTCCATCCTGTGCTTGGTCCATGTTTGACCTTGTCTTGCCATGACTCTTAAGAACAACAGCTGAAAACCAATTCTTCTCTGCCTTAACTTAACTGTGTCTTACATTTCTGTCAAAGTATTGTTTCTGTTGTCTGGCCTTGAAATTCTTCATCACACGTTTGTACATTTTCAGACACTGATTCAGACGCAGATCACTACACAGTGATGTATTTCTGTATTCAGGGAGTGCTATCTATCGATCTCCTTGGCTTTCTTGTGTAAATTCTTCACTGTTTGGATAACAGTTCAAAGTGGCAGTTAAATTTTGGATAACCTGTGCTTGAAAATTAAATATTTAAATTCCCATTTCTTCTGCAAACTTCTTGAATTGCTCACTGGCAAATTGTGATTCATTGTCTGCCACTCTTTCAGGTATACTGTTTCCCATGCTGGCTAATAGTTTGTGTCAGTTTGAAAACTTCTGGTTACTTGGAGTAATAGTCAACACATATTAAGTAATCACTCTCTTCAAAATGGAACTAATCTATTCCAACTTTAGTCTATGCTCTGTCTGGAATATCATTGCTAAATAATTGTTATTTAACATTACTCTTCCTCAAGGATTCACACACTGTAAAAAAATCCCTGTAAATGAACAATAATAAATTTCTTTTTACAATTAATTACAATTACAGCACATTGTTGTAATCCAAAATTACAAGTTATTATTGTATTTATTAATTTTACAGCAAAATATTATTTATGTACAGTTAAACATTCTTAAATACAGCTAAACACTCTAAGTCCATAATATACTCTATAGTATGTAACAGATAAATCATATGCTAAAATATCAAATAAAACCACCCAAGACTCAAATGAAATATGCATAGTGTCACGCCCTCGTCCTCTCATGTCTGTTTTCCCTGCCATGTGCTCTCTCTCAGCACATGGCTCTGTTTGTTGTTGCCCTAGTCCCGCCTTTGTTCCGCCTCCTCGTCTCTGTCTCATTTGTTACCCTGCCCCCTCGTTATCTGTCTCAGGTGCGTCTCGTCTGTGTTTTGTATTTAAGTCCCCTTCTCTCACTTCCTCTTGTCAGACATTTTCACCTTGGTTGTGTCGTATCCAGTTGTTTCATTTCTAAATGTCATAGTCGTATCGCTCCCTTCAGTTTGTCTGTTCCTCGTTTTGTCTCGTCCGTGCCTCGCTTCGTTTCCTCTGTCATTGTTTTGTTTCTCCGTCGTCATAGAGTCTCAAGTTTGTCTGTTTCTGCTTTCCCTCGTTTTGGTTTTTGCCCTAGTCTCAGTCTCTGTTTCGTGATTCCTTTTTGTAAATAAAGTTTATCTGTGTTTTAGCGTATGCGTCCGCCTCCGTCAGTCTGACCTCCGCAAGTCCCTGACACACAGTCTTTAATTGCAAACATAAATGGTCTTCAACAGAAAATCAGACATTAATTTTCAAATTACAAGAGTTCTTCACTAAAAATTTAGTACCATAAAGACAAAAAGTAAACTTTCTTATACAGCCAGCAGAAAAAAGCTGTTCAGCAATTTCTCAATCAACTCCAATCTAAATCAAAGTTTTTCTTCTAAACAAGGTGAGCTATCCAATGGATAAAAACAAAGGTCAAGACTTTTAAACACTGTGTTTATAATTGTCTGTGTGCTTCCATACAATATAGCTAGAATGATTCAGTTATCGGAACTGAAAGTCCATAAAATTCCTCGTTAAGGTGCACACATGATGATTGAGGTGAATACATTTCTTCTGAACCATTTTCCCAGTCTGCTTGCTGGTGAATTCACCCTGGTAAGATTTGGATCCACTCTCTGCGTTTATACCAATAAACCATTTGGAATGGCATAGAAACATAGCATTTTAAATATAAGGTAAACCAGAAGTGGAAGTCAGAACCCGTTTTACATCCTTAATGATATGGCACTTCAAAAGTTTGTCTTCAGTTTAATTTGAAATACCTGGCCAAAACTCTGTCATGTTGAAATGATTTCATGAACACTATTTCTAGCAGCTTGTGATCTCTTAATTTTTAGTGTTTGTTGAAAGTATTGTCTGAACTTGGCTAAGAACTCTTTTTCAACTTGGGCTTTCAAGAGATCTTGATCCAAATGCTGCTGGTTGGCCTTCTTGCATAATAACTTCACAAGGTATTGAAAAATACCTAGAAATCTCAGTAGTACTGTATTATCCTTTCGTCTTGGCGAAATATGTTTTGCAGCTTACAAAAAAAAAAAGTGAACTGCAAGTAAACTGTTAATAGGCAGACCTTGGAATCTTGACGTGTTACCAAGAATGGTTCTGCTATTTGGAATTCCAGTTCAACTTCTGTTGTTTCTGCACCCCACCTTTTGGCCTGAATATGTTCGAAGTCCACTTGTGGACTTTGTTAGCGATGCTTTTGGTGCTACATTTCTAAGATCTTTGAGCAGCAGCACATTAAACTCTGCTTGTGTGCAACTCTACTTGAATGTCATTCTTTTGTTGTGCATCTTTAGAATTTCAGTCCATCTGTCGTTTTTGTTCACTTGCAGCTTCTGTATTTGGCAGATTTTTTGTTTCATCTGCGCCATGCACCATTTTCTTATGATTTCTCATATCTTTACAACTCTGCGTCTTATAAATGTATCCAATTTATTTTTTCATGAACATATTTTGCAGACTTGACCACAGGCAGGGCATTTGTCTGGAGGGGGTCTGACACCTTGTAAATTCTTTTTCTTGCTTGTGAAATGATTTAGCTGTAGCCTTGCTTTCAGTGCATTTTTGTACTACATTCTTTCTGCCCGTTCTGTTCATTGCCACATCAGTCCATTCATTTTCATATGGCTATGCATTATTTGTTAGCTCTACATATATCCACAGCTTTATTTATTGTTAATTGTGGTTCTCTTGGCAGTCTAGCACTTACTTTGTCATTGTTTCACACCAAAATCTATGCAGTTGTGAATCAGAGAATGAGTAAGTTGTTCAAACTTGTTCGTCAGATCCATCACATATGCATTACTGGATTACACCAAATAAAGATAATTAAAAAATATTGGAAATTCTTAATAGCCAACATTGAAATTTTTTTATATTGTATTAAATAATGTATATTGTATCATTTACTGAATGTTAAATACACAATATTCATTGCTCAATATATTATATAATTAATTAATTCATTGTCAGTATCTTATCCAGTTTAGGGTCACAGTGGGTCTGGAGCCTACCCGGAATCACTGAGCACAAGGCGTGAACACACCCTGGAGGGGGTGCCAGTCCTTCACTGGGCAACACACACTCACACATTAATTCACACACTCACACCTATGGACACTTTGGAATCGCCAATCCACCTACCAACGTGTGTTTTTGGACCGTGGGAGGAAACCGGAGCACCCGGAGGAAACCCACACAGACACAGGGAGAACACACCAAACTCCTCACAGACAGTCACCCGGAGTGGGACTTGAACCCACAACCTCCAGGTCCCTGGAGCCGTGTGACAGTAACAATACCTGATGCACCACAGTGCAGCCCCCAGTAAAATATATAATATACAATATTTTAAAAATTGCACACCGTGACCCTGAACTGGATAAATGGTTACGGGAAATGAATGAATGAATAGATGGATATTTTAAAAAATGCATATATAATCTCAAATTATATTCCTTATTCCTCAGTCTCACTCTCTCTCTGTAGTTTCGTGGTCAGCAGAGAATTCAGAAATTTAATCTATATCCCTGTTTCCAGTTGGTGATTAATAAACACAGAGCAGTGAAAGAGAAAGAAACAGCATCAACAGACACAGCCTTCACACTTTCGGAACACAGACAAATATAACCTGCTGAGAGGTGGGTGGGTGGGTGGAGGGTGGTTGTGGGGGGATTCAGAGGATCAGACTGCAGCTGCCTCTCTGCCTCCCACACTAAACACTCACATTCCCTCATTCTATGTGTGTGTGTGTGTGTGTGTGTGTGTGTGTGTGTTTGTGCCAGGCTGCTATTGAGCTGCATGATCTTTTATAATTTTTCTGTGACATAAAATTGTATTGGGTTTAATCAGAAAATTCATATTTAAAACACCATTACTCATTTTAGATTTAAAAAATAAATTGCATAAACATTTTTCACAAGCCATCTTATTAGTCACTGTCTTTATAGGCAACTGTGTGTTTCATATTAGCTGTTGTTATGTATGAACTTCAGAAAATTTTTCAGACATTTTTCCAGATTTGCTCTGTCACACATGTAGCGAACAGCTGGAGAACTTGTTTGTCAGATGTGTTCTCACAACTGGAAATGTTCTATGTGGTTTAGGCATGGGGTGGCACCTATGAAGAGCATGCAGGAAGCATGGCACGAATTCACTGTATGTGATTCTTCGGAATATTACTGGTTCTGTTAATGCATGGACTTGCATATTACCCAGATTTTGTAGGGTGCTGGCAGAATAAAATCCAGGAAATTCCTGGTACGAATGATATAGACATTTGTGTTTACATAAATAGCTCCTCCAGGTAAAGTCCAGATAATTTGTAGGTTATTGTGCATGTGTGAAAGGTACAAAGTAAGAGTAAAGTTGGAATATTTCACTGTACTGAAAATGAGGACTGTTTGTATTGTTAAAATTATGCTATCACATAGGTGTCATGCCTAAAGAAGTACTCTGGCTTCAGAACCAGATTATTATTAGTATTTGAAGGCTTAATCAGTTGGGTTGGAACCTGTGTGGAACTTGTGGCATCAGTGCAGTGCAGTTAACACATGAACTCGAAAACTAATCTAAAAACATTGTACATCACAGTCAGTCAATAGTTAGTGACTGCATTGACGGGTTTGGTGGCCATATCATGTGGATGGAAGCATTCATTCATTCATTCATTGTCTGAAACCGCTTTTCCAGTTCAGGGTTGCGGTGGGTCCGGAGCCTAGCCGAAATCACTGGGCACAAGGCAGTGTTGTATCTTTTCTGGAGTGGTGTACTGAAGATGACAATTTCTCCGCAGACACATCTTGAGTTTTAAATACATTTTTATTTCACAAAAGAACAGTGTCTTATGGGAGTCTAATGGCAATCTGAATATTTAGACATTTAAATCTCATTCTCCAAACATGCATTTATTCTTGGTCTGTAACCACTTGTCCACTTCAGGGTCACTGTGGGTCCAGAGCAAACCTGGAATAATTAAGTGCAAGGTGGGAAAACAGCCTGTGCACCAGTCCATAACAAGGCATCACACACTACACATTCACTCACACGGTTACCTAATGACATTTTTGCAGAGAAAATCCATCCACCATTGTGTTATTGGACTGTGGGATTATACAGCTAGGAACTGGTTCTTTAGTAGGGACCCTTTTACACAATGAGCATAGTGAGACACTTAGCTGGCTAAGAAAAGTTTGTCATTTAAATTTTTATTTAAAAGTAAGCATATTGTGAACACATACCAAGAACTGAGGAACACGTGGTAGTTGCCTAATCCCTTTCTGTAAACAAACAAAGGCCCTTGGGAACATTGGCAGATAGCTAGTTAAACATTTAATGGGTATTATTTGGCCACTGAAGCACATGCACATAAAAGCTGACACTGACTCAAGACTGAAGCCTCATTCATTCGTGAATTTTCTGAACTCTGTTTTCATCATTATGCTAAGTACTAATTACCTAGGATATGCATAATAGCTAGCTTTCAAGTTAAGTTGTTATCGACCTAAGCAACTAGATTTCTGGACAGTCACTGAGGGGAAAAGATGAAGCCACCCCTTCGTCCCTTTGATTAAACTGTCAGCTTGATTTTCATCTTGATATCTGTTTGAAGGATCATTATTTTTGAGATGCTGGAAGAAGATATAGGAGCTCATTGGTTTTAAAGTGTAACATTTAAACTGCTGTTAAAATATGACTTGAGGTGGGAGAAGAGGTAAGAACACAAAGCTTATCATCACTGTCCAATTAAAAACATGTATCTCTCAATATAGTAACTTTACAGGAGAAAAAACTTTCTTGACTTTCAAAGAAAGCTAATGTAAAAATTTTATTCCAAGTTTATACCAAATTTTCACACAAAGTGGATGACAACTGCTGTGTTCAAATGATGTAGTAAACTAATAATCGACAAAAATGGTGATATGTTTTCAATTAGACAATGAAAATATGATCAAGTCTTGCAGTGAGTGTTCATTTGTAGCAAGCTCAGAGTTGCATTGTAATGTAGCAAGTTTGGCGCAGACCACAAGAGTACCACTGGTCATACAAACCGCATTCCAAAAAAGTTGGGACACTAAAAAAATTGAGAATAAAAATTGAATGCAATGATGTGGAGGTGCCAACATCTAATATTTTATTCAGAATAGAGCACAGATCACAGATCAAAGTTTAAACTGAGAGAATGTATCATTTTAAGGGAAAAAATATGTTGTTTCAAAATTTCATGGCATCAACAAATCCCCAAAAAAGTTGGGACAAGGCTATTTTTTACCACTGTGTGGCATCCCCCCTTCTTCATACAACACTCAGCAGACGTCTGGGGACAGAGGAGACCCGTTTCTCAAGTTTAGAAATAGGAACGCTCTCCCATTCATGTCTAATACAGGCCTCTAACTGTTCAATCATCTTGGGCCTTCTTTGTCGCACCTTCCTCTTTATGATGCGCCAAATGTTCTCTACAGGTGAAAGATCTGGACTGCAGGCTGCCATTTCAGTCCCCGGATCCTTCTCCTACGTAGCCATGATGTTGTGATTGCTGCAGAATGTGGTCTGGCATTATCTTGTTGAAAAATGCAGGGTCTTCCCTGAAAGAGATGACGTCTAGATGGGAGCATATGTTGTTCTAGAACCTGAACATAGTTCTCTGCATTAATGGTGCCTTTCCAGACATGCAAGCTGCCCATGCCACAAGCGCTCATGCAACCCCATACCATCAGTGATGCAGGCTTCTGAACGGAGCATTGATAACAACTTGGGTTATCCTTGTCCTCTCTGGTCCGGACGACATGGCGTCCCAGTGTTCCATAAAGAACTTCAAATCGTGACTCATCTGACCACAGAACAGTCTTCCATTTTGCCACACTCCATTTTAAAGGACCCCGGCCCAGTGCCAACGTCTGAGCTTGTGGAGCTTGCTTAGAAATGGCTTCCTCTTTGTACTGTAGAGTTTCAGTTGGCAACGGCAGATGGCACGGTGGATTGTGTTCACTGACAATGCTTTCTGGAAGCATTCCTGAGCCCATTCTGTTATTTCCTTGACAGTGGCGTTCCTGTTTGAGGTGCAGTGACGTTTAGGGGCCCGGAGATCACGAGCATCCAGTAGAGTTTTACGGCCTTGACCCTTACGCACAGCAATTGTTCCAGATTCTCTGAATCTTTTGATGATGTTATGCACGGTTGATGATGATAACTTAAAAGTCTTTGCTATTTTATGCTGGGTAACACCATTCTGGTATCGCTGCACTATCTTTCTGTGCAACAATGGTGGAATTGGTGATCCTCTTACCATCTTGGCTTCAGAGAGACACTAACACTCTGAGAAGCTCTTTTTATACCCAATCATGTTGTCAATTGACCTAATTAGTGTTAATTGGTCTTCCAGCTGTTCGTTATATGCTCAATTTCCTTTTTCCAGCCACTTATTGCTACTTGTCCCAACTTTTTTGGGATTTTGGGATTTGTTGACACTGTGAAATTGTGAATCGACATATTTTTCCTTTAAAATGTTACATTTACTCAGATTAAACTTTTGATCTGTCATCTTTATTCTATTATGAATAAAATATTGACGTTTGCCATCTCCACATCATTGCATTCAGTTTTTATTCACAATTTGTTTAGTGTCCCAACTTTTTTGGAATCCGGTTTTTACTTTTGATAGTTTGTTTTAATTGCAGATTTTTCTCAGGCTCACACTCTTTGTAGTTGGTTTCCTTGGTTAGCTAGCTCACTCTGACACTGATTTTGAATGATTTCTTCTGGACCACAAAACCACAAGCTATGAACAAATGACTGTTTTTGCTCACAGTTGGTACACATTAAACAATGTGAATTCATTAAATATAAGGGGTGTTTACAAACCTATGGACATAGTGTTATTTTTCTGTCAGTGAATTAAGGCTAATGTTTTTAGGCCTGAGTTGTTAAAGGTTTTAAGTTGATGTGTTTACATATGTCTATTTAAATGTGTCTGTTTTGTGTGTGTGTGTGTGTATGTGTGTGTGTGTGTGTGTATTGGGATATTGAAATACAGGCTGTGTCCGCATTCTGAATTGAATCCCTCAGGCACACAACTGATTGATCATGATTTTTCTCTTTCTTTCTGTAGCAGCGACTGGACACAACCACATATTGTTCTAGGTTTTATACACTCCAGATCAAAAATCAGAGACCACATGCCTTATTTAATTTCCATTCTTAACTGTCATTAGGTTTTTGTTGTTTTTTTTATTATTATTTATTTTTATCTATTTCTGAAAAGATGATACATAGACCAGCTGTACAATTACACTCACCACATAAATGCAAATGAAAAAGAATATACCTCTTAATTTGTGATCAGTATTTTATACATGATATTTATGTTAATAAATTGATAGGGGGATATTTTCATTCAGGGATTTTTATTCAGAGCAGAATTCATGATTTAGTGATTTATTACAATCTTCCATGTCTTTTTTGTCATTTGTTTGCTGTAATCATGCTGTTCTTATGTGGAAAGTGCTAAGAGCCTTACGCTAGATGTAACTGGACCATATCACTTCAAAAAGGTTACAATTCAGTCCCAAATTTCTTGGTGGACATGTGAGACAAGGCTTTTTGTTTTTGGTCAGCATTAATTTGCAACTTGCAGCTCTCCCATGGATGCCAGTTTTGGCCAAAGCCATTCTTATTGTGGAATCATGAACACTGACCTTAACTGAGGAAAGTGAGATGTGCAGTTCTTTAGATGCTTTAGTTCTCCTAGATAAGTCGATGTGATCCCACCTTACTCCATTTGTGGATCACTGTAGTCCCTGAAACTTATGGCTTTGTACCCCTTTTCAGACAGGTAGATTATTAATGAATTTTTGCAATCGTTTTGAATCTCTGTATTGTGCACTGCGTATGTAGAATATTTAGCCTGCTTCACGTTGCCAAGTATTTAACTGTCACAGCTGAGGGAGGACGAATGGGTGGACATACATGCAAGGAAGAACTTTAATAATACAAATAACAAAACCAAACAAGACAAAGCACAATCTGAAAACAAACACAGACAGGACACAGAAACAAACTAGAACAAAACTGATAGGAACAAACAAAACAGCCATGAACCGGTGTAGACAAGACCAGACAAAGGGGTACTGAGAACAAGGCAGTACAAATACACAGGATCACAGAAAAGGAACACCTGGGAGAGGTAATGAGAGGGCATAGCAACAAAGGAGACACAGGTGGGAACACTGATGACAAGGTAGGGCTAAGGTAGGGCTAAGGCAGAGACAAAAGAGGAGACTAGAACAAAACAAAACAGATCCATGTGCTACAGAAGCACATGACAGTCAAGGAAACATAGAAACCGAACAGGAATGAATGAAGCAGAGCCAAAGAATGATATTAACATCCCTGGCAGTAATTCTTCCGTGGTTAGAGAAATAAAATATTAATTTAAAATATTAAAATAAATGTTTCATAATTTTCACCAGTAGGGCTGAACAGCAATTTTCATTTCATCAATGAAATCATTATTTAAAAGCATCATTTCCTGTTTACTTTGATTATCTTGGTCAAATATTAAAATTAATTTGGTGATCTATATATATAATTGCACAGCTTCAGGGACCTGGAGGTTGTGGGTTCAAGTCCTGCTCCGGGTGACTGTCTGTGAGGAGTTTGGTGTTGTCAAACTTTTGGCTTGTGTTGTTCTGTGCTGTGTTCTGTTCAGTTTTGGTTCCTGGTTGTTCCTTGGTCATGTGATTTCCCTGCCCTCATGTTTCCCTAGCTAAGTGATTACTCCTCCTGTTTCTAATGTCAAGTGTCTTGATTATTTCCCAGGTGTTTCTTGTCTGTGGTGTCCTTTTACAGCCCATGTTTGAGATCCTTGTTTGTGGGTATGTTCATGGTCAGGCTTTTGTTTATGGTTTGTGTTACTATATCTAGATTTCTGTGTTTGGTTTGTTTTATAGACTTGTGTCCATGCTTAGCCCCTTTGCTTTGTGTTTAGTCTCTTAGCTAAGTTTAGATCTTTTTAGTGTTTAGCCTCCTAGCTCTGTGTTTAGCATCCTTGTCTCTTATTTTAAATAATGTCTCCTGCACTTACCTCTATCCTGTGCCTTGTATCTTGTCCTTAATCACTAGACCATACCCCAATGTGACAGGTGTGTTCTCCCTGTGTATATGTGGGTTTCCTCCAGGTGCTCCGGTTTCCTCCCACAGTCCAAAAAACAGATGTTGGTAGGTGGGTTGGCGACTCAAAAAGTGTCCATAAGAGTGAGTGTGTGTTGCTCTGAGAAGGATTGGCGCCCTCTCCAGGGTGTGTTCCCGCCTCGTGCCCAGTGATTCCGGGTAAGCTCCGGACCCACCATGACCCTAAAATGGATAAGCAGTTACAGACAATGAATGAATGAGGTAGTGTCACTATCACACAGCTAACTCCATGGTTCTGTGGTTACGACTTCAAATCCTGTCTCAGTTCACTGTCTAAGAGGAGTTTGTTGTGTTCTCCCAGTGTCTGCATGAGTTTCCTCCAGGTGCTCCAGTTGGCTTTGCAAAACTGGCCACAGTATTGAGTGAGTATGAGTATGGGAGTAGGTGATGCCCTGTGATGGACCTGCCTTGCACCCAGTGATTCTATATAGGTGACAGATAACGAATGCAAGAATGCATGGTTATCTGAAGCACTGTGAAAATCTCTGATAAATATGCAAAAATAGAAGAAATTGAAAAGGGTGCAAATGCTTTTTTCAAAGCACTGTAAATTGTATAATAAGAATGACAACTTTGAAGACAATGAGTGAGCGCCACGTTGCTAGCTGAACTATAATAGTAACCTGGGTCAACTAGAGAGAGTAGGATGATTAGAATGTGAATTAAAACAAACAATGCTGCCCTCCTGTTTAGAACAGGACACCTCTTGCTCCAACATTCATAAATAAAAGTGACCTTTTACTAAGGAAATCTACACAAGTGTCAGTTTGCCAAACCTGTTTCTTAGTGTTTTTTTTCTCTCACTCACTCTCTCTCTTTTTCTTTCTCTTTCTCTCTCTCTCTCTCTCTCTCTCTCTCTCACACACACAGTTTCTTAAGCTTTCTGCAAAATTTTGTGCATTCTAATTGCATGCCATTTTCAATGTTATGTAAAACTTGCCAAATTATTAACTATATATATATATATATTAATAGCTGTCACAAGTTCTGCTTGTCAGTGAGTCTTTGGGAGGGTTGGGATGTGCACATTGTTCCCTCAGGACCACCAGGACCAACAGCTTAATTATGACATATTTGGGTGAAAATGATATTAAGGATCTTCCCCAACGACTTTTCTCCACAGTCTTAGACATCCACTTTAACACTTTTGAATTAAGAAGAAGAAATATGGTATGAGCAAGTGTACATAAACATTGATCATTATAGTGTAGAAATCCGTTCACACTCTTTTTGCATGCAATCATCTCTGTGAACATGTTTTAACAAAGTACATTAAGTAACAAATAAATGTTTATAGCAATTATACAAGAGAAAATTCTAAAGAAGGATGTACTGGTGTTGTGTGCTTCTTTTTAAATATTCAGCCTAAAGATTCATGTTGTTGGTTTTGGGATTTTAACATAAATGCAAAGAGTTCCTGAACCTTTTTTTATTATGGATATTGTGATTCATAGCTTTATGGTATAGAAGAAAGAAGATTCTGATATACATGCTAATTTAATATAGACTTCATAAATAAACCAAAAACTTTTAGACTTGGGAAGGTTATGTTACATCAAGTGATCTGTAATTGTGATTTACACAGCTAGCCAGCTACAGCAGGTAAACTTGCATACAAACTAATATGCTGCAACAGTAGAAGCCATAACATCCCCTAAGTACAGGTGACATCCACTTTATATAACAATAAATCTATTTCATGTAATAGCATAATGACAGACTTAACTGGGGATACTGTAAATTTCTATCAGTAGTTTGATCAGAGAAGGATGGATCCCCTTTGTGAGTTTTGGTTCCTCCCAAGGTTTCTTCCTCCAGCCTTGAGGGAGTTTTCCCTTGCCACTGTCGTCTTTGAGTTGCTGACATTAGGCTTGGATTTAAATGATCTGTTCTGATATTAATTATGTAAAGCTGCATTTTGGCAACGTCACTATAAAGATACATTTTGATTGATTGACTGATTGATTGATTGATAACATCTACTAAATGCAACATATCATTCATTCATTCATTCATTCATTCCTTGTCTGTAACCACTTAGCCATTTCAAGGTCGCGGTCGGTCAGGAGTCTATCCGGAATCATTGGGGGCAAGGCAGGAACACACCCTGGAGGGGGCACCGATCCTTCACAGGGCGACACACACTCACACACTCTCACATATGGACACTTTTGAGTCGCCATTCGACCTACCAACATGTATTTTTTGGACCATGGGAGGAAACCAGAGCACCCAGAGGAACCATATATCAGTAATAATTCATTGTTGATGATTTTTACTACATCTTACCATTCATTTTAATACATCATGATGAATGGAACAATTGAAATGCTCCAAAGTGACTTTTTTTGCCTCGACTGTCATTGAAATTTAAGAATGTATTTTGCTTCTGTAAAGTTATTATTTTTCAGATAAATATTTTTCAAATGGACTGTGATGATATGAACTTCATTTAACACCTGCTGATTTTATTTATCCCTATAAAAGGACTACTGAAAATAAACTATTAAGAATGTGAAGAATAATAAGTAGACTATAACTAACATTAGCTGCCTTAGCTGCATACCTTGGTTTGAATAATGCTTTTTCACATTCTTGCATCTTTTAGTATGTTTCTTTTATGCACCCACTGCAAATTGTACATGTGGTTTGAATGATTTGAAATTCCAAACTTTTCAAAAGAAAAGGCACTCAGAACACATACTGGATAGGAAAAGATGTCCTGTTAGGAATGGAATAGCATATCCAGATCATTACTCCACAATGTCTGGGATTTTATAAGGATTTACAAATATATTAATAATAAGGCTAAAATGTAGTGCTGAGCCTCCCTCTGGAGTTTGCTGCAATACATTCCCTTCCCAGTTGATTGATTTTCAAACTTGACAACCTCAGAAACGAGCAATAGGATGACACAATCTCACAGTGCAGTTTGACTTGGCATTTGTTCCCAAGCGTAATTAAGAACATGCTTCATGTCTTTTATATTCTGAATGTCTCCCACTGTGATTTGTCCAGATTCGTTTTTGACACTGTTGCATTAGCATATTAACGCATAAGCTCTGCTCAGATGGGATTAAATTAGCATTGTGTCTTGGGGTCATTATTTTTTTTTCTTTTACAGGTGCACCTCTGTGTTAAATATCAGTCTGGATCAGTCATGTCTATGTGGCTCTGCCTGTTTTGTGAAAAAAACATTTTTCGAATCTGGATACAAGTGACTGTGACTTTCCAGAACTTACCTGCATAAACTTGCTACTTTTATCTGACGGGGGCAGAGAGCACGAAGATTCCATTCCCCGTTAGTCCTGAGGCTTGCTTCCATATTTCTATCCCCTGGACAGATAGAAACATTATGACTACACGAAAGGAACCTCTAAGTAGCAGACAGCAGGAAAGCCAACATGCCACTTCTGGAGGCAAAAATATCGGCAAGGCACCCTGCAAGGATTTTTGGGAAATGTGTCCTGTAGTCACATCAGCATGGCCTTTATTGTATGGGCCTGAATAGGAAGATGACGTTGTGTTTAAAAGTGTCCAAAATAACTATCATGGCATTACTTTGTGATTAAATATTGCCAAAACGCAATAAATAAAGATGAGAATTGATGCATCTTGATGATATTCAGAATACAGTCTTAAATGGGAATATAAACACTTTTTATTTTAAGTGTAACAGGAAATTCTAGTAAATTTCTTCAAGCACATAAAAAATCCAGTATTTATTCTACACTTAGACTTTAAAGAGGAAATGGGAAAAGTAAGCAGCTGACATTTTTGACTTTTTCGGAACTGCCAGTGAGTGAATAAAAACCAGACGACGGACCCTGTGTGTTACAATCCTGCTACTTCACAGAAATAGGGTAAGTTCAGATGGGGCCAGGACAGTGTCCCTGGTTAAAAGGCTTCTGGATCTCTGAAAAGTTAATGCATGCCGTCTCTTAATGGATTTTAAATTAGATAGTGATGTGGAATGTGTGAAGTATGTGAGTATTAGTTGGCTTATGATTTACTATATTCAATAAATGTACTCTGTGACATCTAAGACTATGATACATAAATTGTAGGTGGTTCGGGCCACATAACAATAAATAAATAAATAAATCAAATATAAAAAATTAGATGCCATTTCATGCATTATGTCCAACTGCAGCAGAAGTACAAAGATAGTCAAATACTTCCTGCTACAATAAAGGATTTTGTGTAAGGAGAAAAAATGCTGTGCTGTGACTTTAAACTCTGTTGTAACCTGCTTCCTAGGTTTTGCTGGTGTGTGTTTCTGTTTGTGCGTGTGCGTGTGTGTGTGTGTGTGTGCAGGTGACTAAAAAGAGGAGTAGGGGCAGAAACGAGGGGCGGGCTTAAATTAATCCTTGCTTTTGATTGGCTGGATTTTCAGTGATGTGGTGTAGGGGCGTGGCCTCGCTGTGTGCTGCGGGGTAGTCTCACGCGCCTCACAGCAGCGCACACACTTGACAGGGAAAGGCAACTCTCAGAAACTGTTCTTGAAAATTCATAATTCGGAATTTTAGCAGGTGAAACTGCCACATAACGTTCAATTCTCGTTAGTTGAGGCAATCGAACTCAGAAAATCTGTCACTCTGTCGGGACCGCCGTATAAGAGTGTGGTTACTTGGTCGGCGTCGGCGTCTTGCTGCTCTGTAACCGTCCGGTGACCGACCCGCCGCCGCCGGAAGAGCTGAGTAGAGCCTGGGTCTCAGAGTTGAGCTGAAATGGCCGAGGCAGCGGAGACGCGCTGTGGGGAAAACGCCGGAGACCCCGTCCCTCCGGCACTGACTCTCACTCTGGAGGACGTGGCCGAAGAGGAGGACGTGTTCGCGGCTGAGGCTCCAGGCTTGACCCCGAGGAGCGGAGCCGACGGACTTAAACCGGCCGCTCAGCTGGAGAGCGAGTTCCTCCATCTCACCATCCGCAAACAAGTGTCATACAGGTAGGGACACGAACACAGACTTTAAAACTGCTCAGAAAACGGTTGGATAGACAGTATGTGACACTTGAAGCTATGTTATAGTTAAAGGAGAATATCTTTCCGCCACGTGTTTACTTCATCAAATTCACAGGCAATGTTCACTGCATGAAGCGTAAAGGGGTTCGTGTTCTCTGTGCTTGCCTTCACTTAAAAAACAACACATATTTGTCAGATATGCATCAACAATATGCTAATGATACATCAAAAGCTCCACACATTTTCATACGGGGGTAGTTTAAGAATAAACATGCTGCGAAAAGTCCCTGCAATCACGTTTAGGTGTAAAAGAAGCATCTAGGAAAGAAAGAAGCAGAAGTGATACATTATTAATCCCCTTGGGGAAAGTGAGACTCTGTTTAACCTATGTGTCAGAGACAGACACATACTTGTGGGAAAAAAGCACGTACACACACACACACACACACACACACACATTAGAGGCAGCAAGCACTCATACGTCCAGACCGGTGGACAGCTACTTCAGGTTCATGTCCAGGGAGTCTTTGGGAGGAAAGGTGCCTTCCTTACCCAAGGGCATTTCAGTCATGAATGCAGAGGTATTTTGTTTGTTGATGTATCTCACAACAGGGGACTGGGAATATTGTGATAATTTGTTTTCAATAATAATAATAGCAAAAAAAAAAAAACCCCACCAGATTGATTGTACTGTTCAAATCACAAGAAATACTTCAGTGAAGGTCAGAAACACTGGACACTAGCTTTAGCCGAAACAGACTGATGAGCAGTGGAAATGTTTTTTATATCCTCACAAGTCAGCCTTTCAAATTGTTTGTGGACGTTATGTTACATGAGGGAAGGCTAAATTATAAAGATTTTTATTAGTCCCCAACTTGCATGTTTATAAATGTATTATTAATGCTGAAAGATAGCTCTGTGGATGTCCCTTTATGTAAAATGCTTTAGTAAGTATTTGCATAAAATCTACTCACGTCTTCCCTTTATAATTAAAATAATTTTAAGTTTGGAAATGTATCAATGTCCTGGTGGGCTACTTTCTCCTCACTCCTTCGCACCTACTTCAACTTCAGAAGGGGTTGTTAATTAGCTCAAAAGTTGCCTTAGGTGTGTTTGCAGCAGAAGAATGTGGCCCACCAGGATCAAAATCGAGAACCACTAGTGAAAACGCTAGGAGAGGGAGAGGGAGAGAGGGAGAGGGAGAGAGAGAGAGAGAGAGGGAGAGGGGATCTGTGAAATAGTAGGAGGCTGCAGCAAGGTGCACATTATTAATTGTTGGAATTTTTGTTTAAAGATAACTTGCATTCTTTATTCACTACGACTAGTTGGCCACATGCTCATTAGGTGCATTTGCTATTTCCCACTGATGTTTGGTGCATCATGAAGTGGGAATTAAACCTACCCTGTTGCAAAATGGTGATGGAAAAGATATGGTGAAATATTCTCTCAGAATGGCATTAATCTGTGTTTTCAGTCGATTCAGGATAAAAAAAAAAAAAAATTAAAAAAACAAATAAATAAATAAATAAATAAATAAAAGCAGCTGAGGTAACGCAGTGTCCCTGTCCAAATATTTTTGGAATTTTTTGCAGGCATCATTTTGGCATAAACTTACTTTTAAAAAGAAAATAATATAAGTAATCACATTATATTTTGTTATCTCACAACAGATCAAATTGAATTTACTAATCACTGCTTCCCATGTTTGGATGCACTTTTGGATACATGTCCTAACCTATTGGAATCATATATACACACTGACAGGCATGGTTTTCTTTTGCCCTAACCAAAGGCAAGCAACGTTTCTTTATTTCTACCTTTACTGGTATTTTATGGCTGAGGTAATCCTCAAACATGGTTGAGTCTGCTTTTTTTGTTTCAACGTTGAGTAATAGGGGCTCTCGTTACCTTAAATAACAGGAACCCAACAGAGTTTACAGAAGACCGTGTCAATAGCAGGTTGTGAAGAGGTGTACACAACTTAGCAGGTCTTTAAACTCTGTGTTCAATTCAGGTACTCTCCAGCTGTGACCTTTTGTTATACTGCTACCATATTTGCTTAGCATGAGCTCTGTTTGTTAATAGAGCCATTGGGGAGCGCTATTTCAACACTGTGTCGAGTTGGATAAAGGCGTCTGTGTCTGTACTGTGACCAGGTTTGTCAGTGTTTACCTGGTGGGAAAGCTGTAGGTGTGTGACTTATGATTGTTGTTGAGCAGTGTTCTCTGGTACTGGTGCTGAGGGTGCATTGCTGACAGAGTTTCACTGATAGAATATGATTATGCTGATGCCCTACAAATACACCTGAAAGATATACAACATTAAAATGAAATCTGCAATGATTTTTTTCATTTTTCTCAGTTGCAAAACCTATGATGGTTTGATCTGAACTTCTCAGTAGTACAAAAACTTAAATTGATTGTAGATGTGTAAGTATAGTGAGTAACGTACAGTGATATTTAGGTTACTAAGGAGTGTCAGAGAGCGTATGAATAATGAATCAAAGGCTGAAAGATTATTTGAATGTCTATATTTAACCTAATAACTAAGAGCCCAATTGTGTACGACACACTAATACTATTGTTGAAACAATGAAATGCTGTTGAGTGGACAGAGATGGACAAAGGTGAAGCTACATGATGCTATTTGGACTAAATGAAAGTTGCACCTTTAGGAGGACATTTTAGCAACTAGACTTCAATGTAAATACATTTTTAAATTGTATTTATTTATTTTATTTCTGTTTGTTTGATACACCAGTTATCAAAAAATACCAAAAACCACAGGGTTTGGGTCCACAGTGTTTCGTTCTCACTGTGGAGCAGCACTAGAATGTTCAGAAGGGGTTCGAGGCCTGTCCTGGGTCAGAGTTCCGAGGTGATGTCGACAGGGTGTTAACAGTAGTTTCCATGGCAGCTGGCGGGTGTGATGTCATGAGGATGTGATAGAGGGAGCATCGGTGAACTGACTCCAGATTCGCTTTGACCATCGTGCGTAGTCATCGTGTTTGATGTGTATCGTCGCTGTCAGGATGGCGGGAGTACTGGCTCTCATCATAAGGTTCTGTTGGCACAAGAAGAAAAAAGCCAAGAAAGCTCTCCTCAAACAGCTGCAGGAGGAGCTGCAGAAAGAGATGGAGGCCCGGGAATGCCTGGAGGAACAGAATAAGAAGGAGAAGAAGCGTTGAGCCAAAAAGGTAAATGAGCTGGAGGAAGCGCGGAAGAAGGAAAATGAAGTGTACCATGCCTTCCTTAAAGAAAACTCTGAGCACATTCAAAAGGAAAAAGAGCTCCACAGAGAGCTCCTGGAAGTGGCCAAGAAAGGACAAGGCGAAGCTGCAGAAGATGCTCCAGAAAGAGAAAGAGAGCGCCACGCTGGAGCAGGAGACAGAACGGTAGGCTGAGGCAGAAAAGGCCTGGGCCAGAAAAGCAGAGGACTGGGCTCAGTGGCTCAAGAAAGCTAAGACCGCCATTCAGGCCACAAGGGCAGAGAAGGAAGAGATGAAGAAAAAGGTGCACCAACTGGAGAAAGAGCTAGAGGAAATGAAGAAGGTGGAGAAAGAGCAATGTTCTAAAATTGAGGGGCTCAGGGCAGAGTTGAAGAAAGCTGAGGACAAGAAGGGGGTTGCTCGTACCTTCTATAAACAGTTGCAGAAAAGGCGCGAGCAACTGGAGGCTCAACAGCGTTTTCAGAATGAACAGTTGGAGGAGGCCTGGGCCCAGGTGACTGAGGAGAAGAACAAGATGGACGCTGAGAGAAAGAAGCTCTGGCACCTGCTGAAGGAGGATTAGAGGAGTCCAGAGATGGAGGCTCAGCTGAAACTGCACTGCAGTGCTCGCAGGTACAGAGCTCACAGTAGACTTAGAGAGAAGAGCACTGTAGGGAACGGAGAGGGTTACATCAGGAAACGTGTTCCTACAAATGCTCCTCTTGTGTAAATAAATAAATACATTGAATTGCGTTTCTGTCATTGTTCATTTTATTATTGGATGTTGATTCCTTGACATATTAATAAGCAGTTAATAAAACGTCTCAGACGCCAGAGAACACGAGTAAAGTAAGTACTCGTATGATATGATATTCTATGATACTCGTGAGTAAGTATGATATTCTAAATCTTAAAAAGCTCATAGCTTTGGTTTATAACCCAAAATGGAGGGGTATTCTTTTCTCCAAGACCCTGAAAACTTGGGGAACATAATGCATGCCTCGTCCTGATTCGAGACGAGACTGAGGCTTTTACCTACTGTAATATCAAAATGCCCATCAAGTGCCACCGTCGCTCCCTTTCTGACCCGGAAGTGTCTCTCTGAGTTTCACCCCTTGTGAAAGTGGAGGAGGACAGAGCCGCTCAGAGGAAGAGAGCCCACGGACCACCAGGCAGCGCAGAGTAGCTGAGGAGTGCGTGGTTAGACCCAGCGTCAGCTCACTGCTGGTACTGGAGCCCCCAGCAGTCTCCACTCACAGCTCCTCAGCTTCTGTAGCTAAAGCCATGTTACCTTAGTGCAGGGGGCTTTCCAGAAGTGGAGGAAAAAACTGAGAGTGCCCCCAACCCTGGCTTAGGCAGGCCTCACTCAGCTGTCCATATTTAGCGTAACGTCACTGTCCAATTAAAAACATGTATCTCCATTTATGTGATCATTTAGTTTACTACAGTACCTCATTTGAAGACATCAGTTTTCCTTCACACTGTGCGACAATGTCATGATGAATGGACCATCAGAAATACTCCAAAATTACTTGGAAATAAATCTATGTCAAATCAAATATAAAATAACATTTGGAGGAGGGTAGGAAAGCATACACATCCCTCCCTCCCACTTTTCTTTGATTTCGGAACAGTGCTGTAAAAATGAATTGCACTGTACTGTAGGGGGAACCCAGGAGAAAAAATACCAAATCTTTGTCTTTCTTTAACAGTTTGTTTCCGTTTTAAAGCTGACTATATGTAAATGACCACTGTTCTGATAATGAGCCTTATTCAGAAAGTACTCCAGGATGAAACACGTCTTATATCCCCAGTGTGAAGGAGCGGGGCCTAACATCCGCCTCTATGACAACAAATCAGAAATGTTTGTTTTCTTGTCTGGGTTTCCATATATAAATAACAGACATGAACTGCTGCTGTCACATCACATGGCATACCAAGCTGCAGTTGCAACGTGGTCTGCCGTGGTGTTTATTTAATTTTGTTTCATATTATTTTATTCTAAACAAAGGCTGAAACTGAGCTATTTCCCTCAACACTGAGTAGTGCACAGTGTAGGACATAAAATAAAAGTTTCTGCACTAAAATAGTGCATTGTATGTCAGATATAAACTGATTTAATTTTTAACATAATTTCTAACATTTAGTACACTATCTGGGTGTAGTAGTTTTATAATCTGTTCAGTGCATTATGTAGGGAGAAGGGCATATTTTCCAGACGTGAGAAGCTCCTTCCTTTCCCTTTCCAGTTGGACTGTGTGACATCATTACCATGCAGCCAGAAAAATCAGCTGGTTTTAAGTACGCGTTGTGCATTTTTAAGAATCCTCAACCTTCACACCTGTATTACATGCTTAAAAACCTATGGCGTCAAAATAGTGTCTAAAGTTATAAAAAACGAGAATATTTCTGTATATAATTTTCTATTTTTAGTTTAATATTCTTGAAAAATCCGTTTTCACTTTCATTCCGCCTTTCCTCAGTAGCGCTTCTCAGTCTCGTTTTCGCCTTCAGAAGTTTCTCACTTTTGACCTTTGATAGGGGTAGGGATCTAGACAGTTATTGGCTGCTGAAATTAAGCCATGCCCACCCAGCAGGTTCGGAACAACCCGCTATGTCAGCGAGAGCGTGCCAAACTTACCCTGATTGGAAAACGACTGACCGGCAAATACAGGTAAACCATATCGACTATTTTTAATGATTGTTATTTAGTATTGCACAGTTTTTCATAGAAGCTTAGAGTCATTTTCCAATCAGGGTTAGGGTGTGCAGAATGGGCTGGGTGGCCGGGGTTTAATTTTAGCAGCCAATGATTGTCTAGATCCCGACACCATCAAAAGTCAAAAGCGAGAAACTCAATTACAAAATTTCATGTATTGGTTATGGATTCTGTTTTTTGGTTCTCAGAACATTAGAAACAGTTTTGATGCCATAAAAAACAGTTAGAATTAGTATTATGTGCAATTCGGCAGCAAGTGGGAAAATGAGGATATGCATTCTTCATTGTCCATGAAGAAAAGGCCTTATAGAAAATTATTTACATTAAAATCACAGTATTTGTTAAATAATAAATAATTAATAGCTTTTTTCTCATTATTGTTCAGCCCTAGCTCCTGTGTATATGACAAGCATAGCTCAGTCATCACTGAGGATATTGTGATGGTCACTGTGACTAACACTACCTCTCCCCCTCAACAATGGATTTATTTGAAAATAGGAAAGAAGCTAATTACAGTGCATGATTCAGTGGAAAACTTCTGTAAGGTTAGTATTGCGTTTGTGTGTGTGTCATGAGTGAGAGTGTATTTGTCTGTTTACTCAGTACTTTGATCTCTCTAATGACTGGCAGTAGCCATATGTGATGTATGCCTAGCCCTAAACTCCATTATTTCCTCTAACCTTGTGCTCTCTCACTAGACGCTCTGAGAGAAGTGCACTGCACACCTCAACATCAAAACAAGCCTGGAAGGTAGAAACTTGTATAGTTCCTCTCAAAGTCCAAACACACTGACCGTTTGATTTTGAGCAGACCCATTTTAATTTGCCTCTCTCTCTCTCTCTCTCTCTCTCTCTCTCCCACAACCTCTCTCAACTTTGTATATATATATCTTCCTTTGAAATATCACAGAAATCCTGTACAAATTTACTATTGAAAACCAACTTCCCGTCACATTTAATGAAAATAACATAATACATAGATCAATAAAAATGTACCAATTACCTAACTTTGTGACGTAGAAGAAGACAAAGATGGGTTTTTAAGCTATGCCCCATGGCCCCGCTGTGGGCTCACAGCATTAAACCTTCTTTCAGAGATTAGCAGGAGAAGAGATATTTCTTGCTTTGTTGGACATACAAGATCAAAAGAACAAATTAGTGCCTAACAGACTGTATTTTTGATGGATTTGTGTTTTTAAGTTGTTGTTGAAATTGCTCTTTACTATCGCTTTTAAGCTTCTCTTAGAAATACCATGTGATCAAACACTGTGATAAGACAGCGTTGTGAAAAAATATTTCATATATATTGAGCATTATCTCCTTGTAAGCACATTACACTTCTGCGGTCCTAAAAAGCAGCAGTTTTCTTTGTTTAAACAAAATGTAGTTATATTGTTATAATGTTTTCCTTCTAGTGGAGGGATTATCATTCCTGAGCAGATTTCTATTTCTCTCTCTCTCTCTCTCTCTCTCTCTCTCTCTCTCTCTGTCTCTCTCTCTCTCTCCCCCTCCCTCTCTTCGCTCTGTTCCTGTATTCTGATGAAGCCTGTATGCATTATGTAATAACGATTAGAGATTTTATTTTATGCAGTGTGCAGTAATGGAACAGACTATCAGTGTGTATTTAGTGATGTGAATGTGTGTTTGTGAGAGTGTGAGCACACTGTGCTGTTCTATGAGTGGATCTTATGTAAGGGGATGAGAGAAACCGTGGATGATCACAGCTTTTTTTTTTTTTTTTTTAAACCATGTAAATAAGCAAAGCTTAAGATTGACACTGCTGTGCCAGTGGAAGTGCCAGGCTGCTGCACTGTGCCCGTTTAGCACGCAGCAGCAGATGGGCATTCAAGAGGACACAATGCCCTGTGCTGGTGTCAAACTTCCTGCTGATTCACTGACTACGGCTAAAGCTGAGTCACAGGGAGAGGCGGGGAAAGGGAGCATAGAGAGAGAGAGAGCAGTAGAGGAATATAAAGCACTGCATCTAACAATTGTCTTGATGGATCTATTAATCCATATTCAATCAATGAAGTGAGAAAAAAGTGAGCTCTATAGAGCATATGAGAGTGTGATAGAGAGGCCTGCATCAAGGAGTGTAAAAAGTAAACATATTTCCCCCTTCTGATCTGAATTATGTGGTATAATTTACAAACTTTTTGGGGTTGTGTTTATGCACAGAGGAAGCACATGCAAACTTTACAACACAGAACTTGGTAATTTTGTAATTTGGGTGGACATTATAAGTGTCATGGTCATACGGGAATTGAATATTATTTAGTCTACAATAAAAATCCATTCTTATTGCTGTTTATTACAACCCAATTAAAAAAAATTAATTTACTGTAAAATGAAATAAAAACACAAGGAACCTTTTATATAACTAACAAAGTTAGGAAGAAAAATTTCCCATTTTTTTTCAACAAACAATTGAATTTTGGCTCTTGCAGGACACTGCAAATAATTTGGGCGGAGACATGTTTAACATTATATGACAATAGATTTTCTTTTAATTACACTTTTGCCCATTCTGGCTTTATAAAAGACTTCAACTGCTCAACGGTCTGTGTTCACCATTGTTTGATTCTTCTCTTTGTGGTGGGCCATTGGAGACAGATCTGGGCTGTGTCTCTGAAGACAAACTATTAAAACACGGCTTGGCATTATCCTGCTAAAATTACCATAGATATCCCAGAAAAGAGGTCTCTTTAATGCCAGTGTATATTTCTCTTCTATTTCTCTTTACTTTACGCCTCCACATCAACAGTACCTCCACACATATGCAAATCACCCATGTCATGGGCACTGGTGCACCCCCTAATTAAAAAAGAAGTGAAATGTGGACTACACTATTTTTTGAACCAGCATTTTAGCAGCAGCAGTTTGATATGTGTGTTCACCTTGTGTAATAAGTTCTATTTCTTTATGAAGTGGCAGACACTTGAGGGTGATGCTCATTCAACAGTGGTCTCCAGCCTTTCATTAGAACCGAGATTACTCCAGATTCCCTAAATCTTTTCACAGTAATATTTATGGAAGATGGTGTGAAACCCAATGTTTAGTGCATTCGTGATCATTTTGAACTTTGTAACAATCACAAAACTGTTTATTTGAACAATGACAAGATTTGGTGCAACTGATGAGTTGCGATGCAGCTTTGCTTATAAAGACTGAGCCTTCGGTTGATGCATTTAAATTTTTATTTGCATTTAATTTTATTTTATTTTACTTAGATTATTGTTTTATTTATTTATTACACTTAATAATCGCTTATTAAAGTTGTATGTTTCACAACAGTGTAACTTTAACATTCCATAGCATTATTTTTGGAACATTTTTAAATGTTTAAAAGTTTTGCTTCTGCCCCCAAATTTTGCAATGTGTTGCAGGTATCAAATACTCATCATCAAATTTATATTTATAAAAATAAAAACGAGTTTGTCAGCCTAATCACTGGAGTTATTTTATTTGTACTTTTGTCAGTATAAAATTTAACAGTGTTAATGCATCAAATATTTTAGGTTTTAATGCATTTTACATAATATCACATATACAAATGCTGTTGTAGAAACTGCTAATAAATTAATCAGCCCATGTTGCTTTCTGACTTCTCACAAAACAGTAAATGGCATCCTTTTTTTTTTTTCTCTCCACATTGCTGTTATTAACTAATTGTTTCAGCCCCAAAGAGGGAGACTAATTACCTCATAGTGAGCTTCAATTAGTGGACCTCAGTAGATAAAAACACACCAGCTGTCTGCAAGCCACTCAGTGTGAATGATATATAAGCCACAGCTGGGGAACAGGCATTTGATATAGTTGCTCTGAGCATTCTGCATACTGTATTTAAAAATGTGGAGGCTTTGTGTGATTTAGAGGAATTGTTAGACAAGTTCTCACCAGTCAAATGGGAATTTCTATTATTGTGGAACCTAATGACAGCTATTTGCTTAGTTGTATAATTAAATCATTATGGATCCTATGGTTTCCTTTTTATTTAGCTCCTATCACAATTCCACCATCATTTAGGTTCATGTGTAAAGCAAATGGTTATTTACAAAAGAAAAACATCAAATTCAGATCAGTCCCAGTGCTCAGTGAATGAATGGTGCATGTAGATGTAGTGCTATTACAATTAAACTTGATTCACATATAATGGACATTTTTGTTTATTTATTTATTTAAAATTTTATTTTACATTTTTTTGAATTGGCAGTGACCACCTGCAATATAATAGTACATATTTTATATTTCCCTTAACTACACTATTAATTATTAGCCTATATATAACTACACTATAATTATTTACTCCAGGAAAATCGCTTGAACGACACCAATCACAGTATGTGATTTTTCCTTATGCATAGTCTGTTTTTGGTAAGTTTCAAATGCCAACTGAACTTGCCAGCTCAAAATTAGGTAACACTTTACATTAATGTTCACTAATGAATTATTGATTATACAATAAATAATGATTAATTTCCCATAATTTTTCTCAGTAGTTAATGCTTCATTAGCTGTTACTAAGCATTAAATGTTACTTAGTAATGGATTAATTTACTAGGCATTAGTAAATAAGCGAACTGGTGTTTAATAGGTTAGTTTATATCTTAATTACTTATCTGTGTACTAACTGCTACTCTTTCCATTTTTAATAAATTAGTATGTACAATAATGCAGCTATTCTAATTATTAATAAATATACTACTATTTAGTTTATTAGTAATTATGTTAGTTTATAATAAATCTTATGCAGTAATCCTGCTAACTATCTGATAATTAACTTTCTTACCCCCACATTTTTTGCTGTGTCAGTTTTTTTCACATTGGTCACATCTGCTAATGAAATGTGATGAAAAACCATATGTTGGCGCCCGCCCTCTCCGTTCCTCAAAGGAGCGCCAACTAACACGGCCAACCCCCCGTACAGGTCAGTCGAGGCTATTCTCATCTCTGGTACCACGCTGGTGGAGCGAGCTTCCCAGATCCATCAGAGCAACAGGAACCCTCTCCGCATTCAAGAAATCCTTGAAAACCCAGCTCTTCTGAGAGTATCTTTGCACTGAAAGTCTTTCTTTAATGCACTTATTACTTCCTGCATATTGCACTCAGTGTAAGGTATTTTGTATAAATTGTGCTTTAGTTAGAATGTTAGATCCTCTTTTGTAAGTCGCTTTGGATAAAAGCATTTGCCAAATGCATAAATGTAATGTAAATGTAAATGAGCAAACACCAGTGAATTGATAATTTTGTTGTCCATCAATTACTGAATGCCAAGCTTGCTTGGTGGTTAGCATGTTTGCCTCTCAGCATTGGGGTCTTGGGTTCAAGGCTAATGAAGAGTTAACTACTGAGTAAATAATGGAAAATTAATCATTATTCATTCTATAATTAATGTTTAATTAGTGAACATTAATGTAAAGTGTTACCCAAAATTATTATTAATATGGCTATTTATGTAATCGCCAGTTACAGCCCTAATTCCAGCCTTTAGGGATAACCTTGTTTCTAAACTGAATTTTATAAGCATTATAAGTGTGTCTTTACTTTTAAGTAAACACTGCATTGGTCTTGTCTATTATAAATATTGACAACGGCTAATTACTTTGCTGACTAATTACAGCTGTAGTGTGGATCATGACAGAGTGTCTGAGGCATCACACACGTGCTCATATCAGCCTGTAAATTGAATGCCTGTTTATCCTTTGTTTGTTAGGTTGGAAGTTGGTTTTAGTAACATTGCTGTCTACTAAGGGTGCTAACTTATATAAACAATGATTTAGCAATGGTTTCTGAAGCAGACCACCATATCAGTTTATTCATTCATTCATTCATTGTCTGTAACCCTTATCCAGTTCAGGGTCGCGGTGGGTCCAGAGCCTACCTGAAATCATTGGGCGCAAAGCGGGAATACACCCTGGAGGGGGCACCAGTCCTTCACAGGGCAACACACACACACACACATTCACTTACACACTCACACCTATGGACACTTTTGAGTCGCCAATCCACCTACCAATGTGTGTTTTTGGACTGTGGGAGGAAACCGGAGCACCCGGAGGAAACCCACACAGACACGGGGAGAACACACCAACTCCTCACAGTCACCCGGAGCGGGAATCGAACCCACAACCTCCAGGTCGCATATCAGTTTAATATTAGTTAATATTTAGTATTTATTTAGTATCTCTTTGACTGAAATTATGAAGGCCTGCAGGGACTACTGATGACAGATGTATCTGGGTGGCCGGTTATATTTTGTAGCATTGCAGTGAAAGGGAGCATTTGTGCTGAGACAAGTGGAGGCTGAATCATTATTCAGTGTGTATTACTTCCCCCTCCAGCTCTTCCACTTCATCTTCCGATTCAACTTCACTGATGTCCTTTTTTAATTATTCACAGGCTACACTTGCCTCTTCTGACATTAAACACAATTGCTGAATAACTGTAACACATGCAAACAGTCCCCACCATCACAAAGAGTTATTACTTGCCTGGGAACCTCATTTTGAACAAATAATGTTCACATATGTCTAACCTTATAAACTGTTAGTCAGAGGGAAGGAGAACAACCACATGTTTGTGACAGTCACGCACACACGTGTAGCATCCTATTTTAATTTAAATTGCAGCTCTCTGAATTGCAGCTCTACCTCATCTCCTGTTTCCAGAATAATTTCTTGTTTGGCTGCCTGAAGGGAGTTCCTGAATACCCTCATTAAAGGCCAGTAAAGCAGTAGAGCTTGAAATATTTCTCCAAACCAAATGGGACATGAGTGTTCACATCAGGATTCTGACAACACTTAATCTGGTTCAAATGTAATAACCTCACTTTAAATGTAGAGTTAAAAATATTAACACATGTAGTAGTTTTACTCTGGGACACTGGATCCACCTGGGAGACTAGAACGGAAGCTAAGGCTTCTGAGTTATTTTTCAAAGGCATTGATTGATAAATTTGTGGTTTTTTTTAAAACATGTTTGGAAATCTGGGGATGATTTATTTATTCATTCACAGTCTGAAACTGCTTATACACTTCAGGGTTGCAGTGGGTCCAGAATCACTGGGCACAAGGTGGGAACACACCCTGGAGGAGGAGCCAGTCCTTCACAGGGCGACACACACACATTCACTCACACACTCCCACCTACGGACACCTGTGGACCGTGGGAGGAAACCGGCGCACCCAGAGGAAACCCACGCAGACACAGGGAGAACACACCAAACTCCTCACAGACAGTCACCCGGAGCAGGAATCAAACCCACAACCTCCAGGTCAAGAAATGTACAAACTCCATTTCCAGGAAAGTTGGGAGACTTTAAAAAATGCAATAAAAAAAACTGAAATTTGTTAAGTCGCTTGAACGGTTCTATAAGTAAAACTATTCTGGAAGGTTACACTACTGGTGAGGTCATCAAGATTGAGTATAAAATGGGCATCCACCAAAGTCCTAGCCTTTGCAAACAAGGATGGGTCATAATTTACCACTTTTTGAGTTAAACTTTGTAACATTTTAATAATATCATGAAAAGATTTATGGAGTCTGGAAATTCTGGTGTTTAAAATCTAATGGTGTAAACAGCTGCCGAATGTGACTGTTAAAGCCTTAGATGGTATTGGGAGTATTTTGGAAAATCACTGTCACATAAAATGTATCTGATAACTGATGATCTGTAACTGGATCTGAGCAATGTTCAGGTGGGGGGTTTTGCTAATTCAAAAGTGATCAGGGACAAGGGCTGAAAAACGTGTAGAGCTTTGCAGAGACGAGTCAAATAGATAACATGCAACAGACAAGCGTCATTAGTTTAAAGCAAGCACACGCATAATAGGTAACATAAAACACAAATTTTGCAAATCTTAGTCATTATGAATATAGCATAGTGACGACACTCTTCAATATACACAGTGAGCATAGTTTGTCTTTAGTTATTAAGGATGTTTTTACAAAGAGACAGTGATGCATTGCAGATGTAGGATAGATTGTATCTTAGCACTCCCTGGGGCTGGTTTGTAAGTATTTTCAATGCTGTTACATGACCACAACAGGATAAATTATCCTATTAGTCAGCAAGACTTAAGGTTTAATATCTGTGGCAGCCATCCAGAGATCATTCATTCTGGGTGAAGCCTTCACGTATTGGCCTTGAAAGAAATGAGTCAGATAACTCTGGATTTGTTAGGACTTCTACATAGACACACTCATGAACATGCACACAGCCAAACAAAAGTGGATTGCTTCTCATTTAAGTGCTCTCATGTGTAAAGTGGACAGACTGAAGACTAGCCAGTGTGGTGCCTATTCTGTACTGTCCAGACTTGTGACCTCTTGTGAGTCATTAATTAGCTGTGTTACCAAATACAAAGGAATAGGAGAGTAGACTGAATAAGGTCAGAATATTTGGAAGAATAATGTATAGCCGCATGTATTTGTGTGTGTATGTATGTGTGGGAGGATGTGGGTGGGTGTATTTATTTATTTATTTATTTGATGTGTCAGATTGATTTATTGCATATGTCAATGTATTTAATCACAATTGATTTAATCACTCGTATTTGTATAGATATAGGGTGTTCAAAGATTATATAGGTGCTTCATTATTACTAAAGTTGTTTTCATTGTAGCATAACCCACTGAAATACAGGTGCACACACAATATGGCTATTTACTCCTGCATACAGTTACACTGCAAGACATTTAGAGACATTATGGGTTACTGCCTCTATTCTTTTCTGGTATGAGCAGCCATTTGTGAGCAGCCTGAGCATTTATTTTATCATCTAAAGATTCAAAGTAAACATAAATTCTTGAATTTCCCCTGGGGATCAATAAAGTATCTATCTATCTATCTATCTATCTATCTATCTATCTATCGAAATAGCACAATTTGCTACGAGCTGCATGTTTGCAGAGTTAAATTTTGAAATGTGAAGGACCAACGTGGAAATGTGTGTTTCACTTATTTTAAAATGTAGGTTAATTACCACCACCAAATATTCACTATTGCCACTCGTCTCACAAAAACATATTTTATTCTGATTTAGACTCATTGTGGTTTATTAAAGAATGTCTGAACATAAAATAAAGGACAAGGCAGTGTCTTAGTTTTTCTGTGGTTTACATAAATAAATACAGTAGTCTATTCAGAGTTTGTCTACATTTACCCAACTCCCTTGCTTTCTTTACTTAAACATACTATTGTTAACATTTTCTGTAATGGACAAATGCACCAATCAGCTGTAATATTAAATATTTTGTTAGCCCCATTTAACCCTGCACCCCCACAGGACCAGCACAGAGCAGGTATTATTTGGGTGGTGGATTATTCTCAGTACTGCAGTGATACTGACATGGTGGTGGCACGTTGGTGTGTGTTGCGGATGGTTTGAGCACAGCTCCTCTGAACAATTGTTAACCATGTTACTAGCCTAGTTTTTTTTTTCTTAAACCCCCATTCTACTGTTATGAGATTGCCTTATGTGTGCTGATTTGATTTGCGTGATGATCATGGAGATGTGCTCTCATGTTGCTGGCATCCTTTGCTGCCACTTTGAGCATACTGGCCAGCTGTCCTTAGTCACTTGTCCATTTCTCTGTATCAAAAATCTTTCCGTATGTCTGGTTTAATCTTTCCTGATGGACTGAATAGTTCCGGGGTTTAGCCTCTTTCTGTCATGCTCTAACCTCTCTGTAGGATTGCTTCACTCTCACAGCAGAAAAGACAGTAACATGAATACAGTGCCACACAGCAGTAACTGAGAACTTTCTGTTTTGAAGTGTCCTTGATAACCTTAGTGAACATCTTTAATATCATGCTATATTGTACTGAGATATTGGCACTAATTCCTGAATGTGAGAAAGATGGTTATACTGAAGCTGTTTTGCTTTATTCTAGGGAGTCCTGAATGTAACATTGTTCTCAGCTTTGTGAGTCATTGTCAAGTCAAGAGACAAATACCTACCATGTCTTAGAGAGGTAGAGACTCCACACTGCCACCCACTCTGATAGCTCTGTCCAGACACACACACATGAACACACTGCTTATGAAAACTCCTGCTTATGGAAGTGGTGCTGGCAATGCCACTGGAAGTGTCTGTGAAGCTCAGTTCTTGACACATTCTTCCCTCCTGCAGAAGATCTGTCTAGTGTCTAGTGGGTGTTCTTTTGGTTTTTCTGTGCTAATGTAGAACATTTATTTGAATATTAATGAAATAAAATTTGGTCGACTTGTAGGCTGAGAAGGAAAGTATGAGAAGGAAAATGACTGCAGGAGTTGTAGTTTAATAGTTGTTAATAGTGTGTATATATATATATATAGCAGTTTTATACACCATTTATGTAATACACCAGACAAAATTTCATGGTACTGGTCAAATGACATGTTTTGTTCATATTCTAAGTGCGAATAATGTATGAATATACAGAAATTAACAAATTGGGGAAAAAATAAATGGCCTGCTCAAAATGTATTGATATATTTTATTGTTTATATAAAATGTTTTGCCAGTACACTCGCAAAATCAATATGTGCATTACACTTTTGACAAAAATTTATATACTTAATTTTATTTAATCTAGGAACCATGGAAATTAAATGGCTTGATTCAGCGGATTCTGTGCTGAGTGACATTTAAAAATCAAACCACTGCAATTCTAGGAAATAATCAAGATTTTGTCCATTTAATATGAAATAAGTGACTTTAAGCAGTGTCATTACTGTAACTGTGGGATTTCTGCCAGTACTGATAAATAAGCTGAAGCTAAATTAAATTGTCGATTGTTCAGTCTGTTCCTGGTCGACTTTTGAAATGTAGAAGTTCCTTTTCATGACACTGACCTGGTGTGACCCTGCTTCAGAACCGTTTCATACAGAATTCATTAGAGGTGGTCTGTGTTTTTGTGCTTTGATCAGTGTTGGGTTGGCTCAGAAAAAATAACCATAAAGTCCTTGGCAAAGCAAATGGAGCATCTAAATCATAAGTACAACCAAGATGAAGTCTCCTTGGGACACTTGCCTCAGTACAGCATACAGTGCATACAAGGACACAGTCATCAACACACTGAAGCTGATAAAGCCAAAATATTTTTTGGATGCTGATGATGTGAGACATTCTCTCTCTCTCTCGCGCACACACACACACACACACACACACACACATATAAATAGCATTCTTCCTCATGTCCAGGAAATAACAGTACTGAGTCATCTGGTATCTCTGTATCTGCTCTATGAGGCAATTGCTTTCCAGATGCCCACAAACATACACACATCTGCTCTCTCTCTGAATGCTCTCCAAAGAGACACTTATGACCTGCTGTCATTAACCTGCACAGGTTAGTAATATTTGTTGTACTTAACGTTTTACTGTAATCTTGCTCTTGCTTCTCGTATGGGTTATAATGTATGTAGCGTGAAGGCTAAAGGAGTGGTAACATTGAATTTGGCATGAACCTGTATCTAACAGCAATTTATATATATATATATATATATATATATATACTTAATTATCTTATATCTTAGTGTTCATCAGCCAAAATTAATTCTTTGATATTATTAATGCTAAAAAAGTATATTTTGCCCAAGGTATTTTACACTGAACAATCCTTGGATTAGGAACACCTGGTTAATAATAGTTTGGTCCACTTTTTGAATTATTTACAGCATGCACATGTCAGGGAACAGACATCCTGCATACGCATCTTGATCCAGGCCCTCTGCAGCAGCTCTGTTAGTTGATGGACGTTTTGCAGGCAAGTGGGTGTGGACTGCACAGCCAGTTCTGGCATATCCCAAACATGTTCAATGGGGCTGAGTCAGTGTGATGAAATTATTGTCATGTTCCTTCAACCATTCCTGAGTGATCTGAGCCTGATGACGCATGGCATTATCTTGAAAAATATCACACTCTTGTCTGGAAAGACCTCTTAAAGATGTGGGTGCAGCTGGTCAGCTAACAGGTCTCTGTAGCATTCAGCATTCAAGGACTGTGGTAGGATGACTGTCCAGACTAGTGACCTAGGGCATATCAAGAGAATGTTCCCCAGACCATCACACCACCACTACTAACTTATAACACTTCAACTTAGATACTGCTTCTTGCAGTTTCTGCCAGATGCCGACCCGTCCATCAGCATGTTTCAACAGGAAACGGAACTCGTCACTCCAGGCAACCATCTTCCATGTGTCCAAATAGGGGTGGGCGATATGGCAAATATACATTATCACGATGGTGCATGTCTGAGGCTTTGTTGCTTCCCGCCTCTTGGTTGAGCATTGCCCCTTATTGGTCTATAGACTTGATGGGTGTGTCGGTAAGCTGAGAGCCCAAGCTACACAGCCATAGCGGAGATCCACGGGGAACATATTTAAACTATTATTTTCATTTGTTGTACTTTATTTTTAACTATTGTTTTTCTTTCTTTTTGCAAGTCATCTTTACACAAACATGAGGATTACTAATGAGTGGATTGACTCAAATTCGGTCTTGTTGTGAAGGGGACAACCCACGTAAGCGCTTGTATACTTTGTGTGTTTGTGGGCTCTTCAGTCTTTGTGGATCAACCACATGTGGCCAGCTGTTGTGTGACCTTTTAGCTGGATGTTTGTTGATGGTTCCTCCACTCTAGGTACAACCCTGATACCGTGGTACGGGAACAACCGTAACAAGTTTAAAACCATAGTAAATGTTTCCTTTAGCTGTCCAGGGGACAGGTCTACACCTTATATGAGAGCCAATTGTGAGATTACATGTGGAAAGAAAAAACCTACTGAATTCTGCCAGTCCACTCATGAAACATCTTAAAGGATCAGGTTTAATATAAACAGACTTAATATAGACAATGCCCAATATCATTACTTTAAAATGTGTCTACATGTGTTTTAATACCAATCCTTTGGATCAGACAGGCACAGTTCTTATTGTCATTAATTATCTGGGGGTATTAACGAGCATCATATAAATGTCAGCTTTAGATCAGAAAGGAAACTAATTACACAATATGGTGTAGGGGTACTCGAATATACAGAGCTGAGGTTCATAGGACAAATGAATTAAACACATTAAATAAAGGACAGAACTATGCTGGTGTACAATCTAGCAAGATTATATGTAATTAATAATAAACTGTTAATGCCATTAAGTACCATTTAATGACCTACCCAGCCATTTTTACTGTCATGTTAGCAATGGTGGTTGTAGTATTAATGTTAATCTGAATTTATGAAGTTAGTTTCAGGCCCAAACAAAATGGAACTTTCAATTGAAGTAGTTTATTTTTTTTAATTAGTGGTATTTATTTTGTGACTGTGTGAAATTTTAGCTAATTTCAAATGTGTAATGTTGTGTGACCAGGGCCATTGGTGGTGAAAAAAAAAGCTGTGTCAAGTCTTGTATTGCAACTGGAAGGAAAGATCTACAGGCAGTTTAATTCAAATGTATTTCAGATTGGAAACTGTGCCAATGTCTGTAGTTGTGCCAATAGGTTTATCTGGGTAAAGCATGGTGTTTCATACCTTTTCTTAAGTTATAGGGCTTGTGAAGCAGCCCTTCCCTACACCACCATAACAGCAGGCCTGTGGGATAATCTGTGCATTTGTGTGATCCAAACGTTTGAGATAGGCCAGACAGAGGAAGTGCGCTGTGTGATCCACTGAGCTGTCTAATCCATCACTGGATTAATCTACCATCCCCATCACCCAAGCTTCCACACATGTATACACACATACGCCAACATGCAGCATCAAAAAGTGGCACTTGGTTGAGTGAGTGTGTGTGTGTGTGTAAAACTATAAAAATGAAAAATAACAAACAACATTAATAATATTATTTTAGAATACATATATTTTGTGTTTACTAATTAAATATCAAAACCAGTGAGTGGAGAAGGATCGGATCTGGTGTGGTGCTGTGAAGGATAAGTGTTGACCAAAATTAATATTGGGCTATCTTGATTCACTGAAGAAATGTAACGGACAATATCCAATGTCTCGCGAGTCTGAATTGTGGTACAAGTGTGTACCTGTTCTATATGTCTGTATAGATTTTGTGTCATGTCTTATTATTTTTGGGCAGTCTGTAGATGATCAGTTCTCTTCATGTACAGATGAAAAACCAGCTGGTCCTTTATGAAGCTGCATGCAGCTCATCTGAAGCAGGCTAATGATATTTGAGCCACCAGACCTGCATGCATTATGAATTATTGACTTTGTAGTCCCACAGGACTGATTAGGATGAAGGAGATCGTGATGCAATTCTGGAAAACCAGGCTCACTTTGCTGGTCAGATCTTTATCAGATTTCCTGCTCCAGAAGGCGGAAAGACCTGCTGCAACTGCGTGGGCTAACCTTTTTCTTCAGAGCCTCCTTCTAATTTTGACAAACCATATTATGCTCAGATGTAATTGGATGTTTACAAATATTTTTTCTCAGTATGAAAAACTGAAAAAATATTGCTTGTATATGGAAATCATTCCTTATAATTCCTAAAGGAATTCCTAAAGTCTTGGACTACAACAAATTTAAATTGTTTTTCTCGATATCATAGTGAGAAGAAAAATTACAGAGATATTAGGCTCTTTCACCAGTAATGCTGCTTCTCTGGCTTATCTTTCCTTTTTAAGTTTTCTTTCCTTGGACCCATTAATGTGGGTCTAGGGTTATCCTTTGTCTTTTTAATTACCGACTGTCCACATTAGCTCCACGTATATCAGTGTCAGGACTCTTCAGATCCAATTAAATGCTCATTGAATGCAAATTCAGACTAATACACCAATAAAATTTCAGAATTCATTTCAAATTCTTTGACTGCGCGTTCATTGGCTCTTTGTCTCTAACCTGGTGTCTTGATTGGTTAATCTAGTACAGTGGCAATCAGTGAAAATTGTGTAGTAAAAAATTATTGCTGGCAGTTGGTAATCCATCCCTGTTCCAATGTTAACACGCTGTGGTCTGAAGACATTTTCTTAGCTTTTACATAACTTTTTCAATTCTCTTTTAAATGCCCTTGATACACAAGGCCTCCATATAAATATATATAAATAATCTCCACTGCCTCCCTAAAGATCTCCATGGCCAGAGACGGGGTAAAATGATGGGAAGTATTGGCCCTGTGTTTGAAAACTGGAGGCAGTTTACAAGCAGCAATACCACAGAACAGAGCCAGAGCTGGCTAATTTTCTCCAGAACAGGTAACAGCACATTTATTTCTGGGTGAAATGGGAAATAAGTAATGTTTCAAAACGAGTTTTGTTTATAAAATCTAGCGCTAGCTTTAGCTTCGCATAGCTGTTTAAAGTGGAATAAGAAGCTGGGAAAAAACGCAAATAAGATTCTTAAACTGACCCTTTTATCGCTAAGGTGGAACTAAATGCTTGAATATGAAAATTGTGAATAATTGGTTGAATAATACAATTAGTTTGTATGTTTTAAACGGATAAAGTGGAATAACAGTTGCTTCAAGATGTTTCAAAAGCTATAGCCTAGTTTCAGCTCTTAAGGTGGAACAGAGAATTCAAGAACCAAGGACTCATAAATGGACACAACTAAGGTGGAAGGAAATGTTTGACTACAAAAACTGTGGATAAGATCAGCCTCCTAAACGACATTTATGGTGGAAAGGAAAATCGACAAGTCACACCAGCTTTGTCTAGTCGAAATGTTGGTTGGATTTGGACAGTAAAGGTTTGTATGTATTATTGTTCTGATTTTAAACGCTGGGTGTCAGTAAACAGATCGCACCTTTAAGTATCTCAGTCTCACTTCAAAGCTTCACAACTCCAGATGAGAGTCGCATAATATACTGAGAGAAGATGTATTTCTGCAAATATATGAAAAAATATTAATCCATATTACATTTGATGCATTCACATGTTTATGGGCAACTGGACATTGTAAAATCAGTCAGATGCTTGAATGCAAAAAATTGAATGGTGAAAATGGTCTCATTTTATGAACAATCACACCTAAGTGCAGTGTTGGTTTTTGCTCACACGCTGAGCCTAATCACTGAGCAGCCAAGTTTCTGCAGTTTCATGAATACACTCATCTGCTTTTTATGTGGTAAAGAATATAAGCAAGGAGTTGGTTATAAGCACATTTGACTCAGATTTTTAATGAATGATGAAAATGCAGGGCTTGACATTGCTTAGTTCCTGTTGACCCTAGCTACAAGATTTTGACATTTGGCCACTTAAAATGAAGAGCTCTGACCGTGTGCCTGAAACACCTTAGCAACCTTCCTAGCAGCCACCTGCAATACCATGTAAATATCTTACACGTCCACATGATTCGTTTGTCTGCAAATATTTTGAATGAATTAAACTCATTATTGATTATTTAACTATTTTCTCTTATGTTAATTGTGCATAATTATCTTTTAAGAATATAATAGTTTTTTTTTTTATTAATTTGAGGCATTCTTCTACATTTTTATGTTGTCCCGCTCCCGCGGTCACTGCACTAATTAACTACCTGCTCCCAAGAATGGCATTTTAATTTAGTCCCGCTCTGCAAGATATTGTGAAGGAACTGGCGAGTTCACCATGACTCCCACAGGAGTGCAGACTTCCACCATAACTAGTGGTGTAATGGATCACTGATAATCTGGATAATCTGTGAACCATATGGAGCGACTTAAAGGTTTCAGGTGGATGTGAACCATGGAGTATTTGCATTAGTTTAACTATAATAATCTGAAACATGTTTACTTCTGATGCTTCCATTTATAGTAATAATTCCCTAAGTCTTGACAGAGAGTTAAAACATTGAAAACATACAGACTGAGCAGCTGTGTCCCGTGATCATCAAATAACATCAAGCATGTGGATAAAACTGACGATATGTAAACATTGTTCCACGAGAGGCAGAAGCCAACACATAGAGCATAACCACACATTTGAAGTAACATCACTATGATCTGTCAGTGTAGAGAAGAGTGTGGGGCATGGGAGTTTCATACGGACATGGGGTGAGAGTAAACACTGGGTGAGGCTAAGCACATGCCTAGGGTAAACACGGGAGTAAAAAAGGAGATATCTTCAGTAATCAAGCTCAGAACAGTACAAGGCTTCACTATTATCTTTTCATTTGGAGTGTAATAAAATAAAAAAAAGGACTATTGCCCCCTTCAGGGTGTATTCCTGCCTTGTGTCCAATGATTCCAGGTGGGCTCTAGACTCACCTTGACCCTGAACTGCATAAGCGGTTACAGATAATGAATAAATGAATGAATAATAAAAATAAATAAAAACACGAGTAGACCAAAACCTTGATTTGATCCAAACCGTGTGTTTTGTGTTGTTACACCACAATGACAAACACCTAATATACCTAGCATTATTGTAACAGCAGCAGCCTAGAATGCCCTAGCAACGTCTGGCAACCACTTAATCTGCACAACCATTCTCTTCAAGACAAATAAATTTAGTACATCATTGTGAACATGGTCCTGCAATTCTGGCCATGATTCTTACTTTTGCCTTGTAGCCTGAGTAGCCCGAGCGAATGTTGTTACCTGTCTGACAATTGAGTGTGTTTGTGCCATTGTGTCACAGTGACCATTGGTCATTATTTCCGCCTGTTGCAAGGTTGGATAAGGAAGTATTTTAGTCTGAGTACAAATAGTATTGCAACGTATATGCAACTTGAAATACATAGCTAAAATAGGATTTGTTATGATTGTTTTCTCTAACTAAGTTGAATGTATGTACTGTAAGTTACCCACCTCAGGGACGAGCAGGTGTCCACACACATCTAAAAAAAAAATGATCATAAATTAGTAAATTATAACATCAATATTTTGCATCACATTGTGAGCAAAACTGATTATGCTCTATTTAATATAAAAATGCATACCCTCTATATGTGGAAAATTAAATATACATATGTTATTGTGTTCTCCCCGTGTCCGCGTGGGTTTCCTCCGGGTACTCCGGTTTCCTCCCACAGTCCAAAAACACACGTTGCAGGTGGATTGGCGACTCGAAAGTGTCCGTAGGTGTGAGTGAATGTGTGTGTGTCTGTGTTGCCCTGTGAAGGACTGGCGTCCCCTCCAGGGTGTATTCCCGCCTTGCGCCCGATGATTCCAGGTAGGCTCTGGACCCCCCGCGACCCTAAATTGGATAAGCTAGGGTTAGCTATACAGATAATGGATGGATGGATGGATATGTTATTGATGAAAATTATACATATTTTTCAATTTTTATTTCTATTTATTATTTTTTCATCAGATACTTTTCAATTTCAATAATAAAACAATCAGATTTATTCAGGCTTGACTGGAATTCTTGAATTTAGGTTTACGTACTATTCCTTAGAATTAGGGGTGGGCGATATGGCCCTAATATAATATCACAATATTTTAGGGTATTTTCACGATAACGATATCTTTGGCGATATGATGAAACTATGAAAATTACTTTTATTAATTTTAAGAAAACACTATTGCAACAAAAAATAAATGTTACAATATTATTAATTATATTAAATCTATGTAAAATTAAAAGTATTAAATGGTTTTATTTATTAAAATGTTTTATTTTACTACAAATGTAATTTCAATCATTGCCACATTCCACTGTACCTCACTGTGCCTAAACAACTCGTATAGAACGTATGCCATATTATGGCTATTTGCATAATAATACTACTACTCGAATACACAAGCTGAGCATTCTAGCACTAGGCACGATTATAGATTCGTGCAACCTGGTCATGTTGTTCGGGGAGTGCTCACTGGTGCTTGGATTGAATTCAGCTTTTCCAGGAAACAGAGCCCTGGAGAAGCTTGAGTCATTAAAGTTAGATAATGAGATGGGTTTCCCTGCTTTAATGCCTGCAAAGGGCTCAGTGTGGGAGGAACATTTAATCTGCTCATCCAGAGAAATAAAAACAGCATCACAGCGACAAGGATCAAAACAGGTCACGTCATGCAACCGAACAGGGGGCAGGAGAATTTTAATGATTGATGATCATTGCTGTATGTGATATGGAGCTCCTCTTAGGACTGCATGCATGCCTAAGATTCAGTACTGTTATTGACCCACCTCTACTCAGTGACATCTGAGACATGTTTGAGCTTGAGCTGCAGAAACAAGATTCACATTTACAAAAACAGGAAAAGCAGCACATCTGGATCTGCAGACAATCCAGAAAAAATACAAGAGGAGGCCCGGAGCTTCACAGTATGCATGTAAAGTGCAAAACATAGAAACCTTCACATTTGAGCATAGTGTTGGGTGTTAAGTGTTCTGTTACAAAGTTTAGGAAATAGCTCATCAGAGGAATCTTGCTCTTGAAGAAAACGGCTAGGCATGTTTTTAAATATTATTCATTGTATTTTATTTTCAGTAGCTTTACTAATATTAAAAGGGCATTGTACAATTTGTCAGCAGGCAGTGTCATAGTCACACAACAGCTGCAGGGACCTGGAGGTTGCAGGTTCAAGTCCTGCTCCAGGTGGCTGTCTGTGAGGAGTTTGGTGTGTTCTCCCTGTGTCTGCATGGGTTTCTTCCGGATGCTCCGGTTTCCTCCCACAGTCCAAAATCATCGTTGGTAGGTGGATTGGTGACTCAAAAGTGTCCATAGGTGTGAGTGAGTGTGTGTCGCCCTGTGAAGTACTGGTGCCCACTGTAGGGTGTGTCCCCGCCTTGCGCCCAGTGATTCCAGGTAGGTTCCGGACCCACAGCGACCTTGAACTGGATAAGTGGTTACAGACAATTAATGAATGTACAATTTGTCCAATTATATTAATATTTTATTTTAAAAATAATATACTATGTAAAGTGCTGGGTAATGGCTTATCCTCCTAATGTCCTAATGCACCTACAGTGAAATCAATCACAAAAGATATTAAGCTACAGGCATTATTGTACATTATTGCAGCAGTATTAAACTTCAGTAGAATTACAGTGTGCCTATCACTTTAGCTTTTGATTAAGTATTTTTATTAGAATGTTATGAAAAAGCTGCCATTTTCAGGATTGCCATACTTCTTTTACAAAAATAATACATGCCTTCTATTTTAAAATTATTGCAGATTATTCAATCACTACTATTGTACAAAATATTTACTCCAGTCCTCTGTCCTATATTTGGCTAAATCTATATTCTCCCTATGACTTAATTTGTTAATAAGAGTGTACAATATATATTGTTTTGTACATTAAGACCACTTATATAACTTATGTTATACTGAAGATAAAATATATTTTTGTGCACTTTTGGCTGATATTTAATACTGATACACCGTATGGAAGAAAGAAGTGGGACACTTACAAATTACACCTACAGAAGATTCTATGACATACCATTCAATTCATATTTGTGGGGTCAGACACTGATGTTGGTTGTATAGGTCTGGCTTGCAGTCTCTCTGTTATAGGTCATTCCAAAAATGTTTGATGGGGTTGAGGTCAGGCCAGTCGAGTTCTTCCACACCAAACTCACCCAACCTTGCCTTTAAGGACCTTGCTTTGTGCAACGGTGCACAGACATGCTGGAACAGAAAAGGGCCTTTCCCAAATTGTTCCCACAAAGTTGGAAGCATACAATTTTCCAAATAGGTTTCCCTATACTGGAACTAAGGGGTTTAGGCCAAAAACCCCATAGCATTATCCATCCTTTATTCAGTATCCACCAAATCTTAGTTAGAAGATTGCTGTCAGTCTGTCTACGGGCATTCGCAAACCCAGACTTCCAGAGAACTGTGACTCCTCTGTCCATAGAACACATTTCCACTGATCCAGTTCCTTCCTGAGTCCAGTAGTGGCATGCTTTACACCTCAATCATCTGACACTTGGCATTGTGCTTTATGTAAGGCTTCCATGCAGCTGCTTGGCCATGAAAGCCATGCCATGAGGCTTCTTGTGCACAAGGATCTGTGCTGAAGTTAATGGCGCACACACACTGAAACTAGTGATTCTGGGCAGTGAAAACACACACCTAGAGCAGTGCCCAGGGAGCAATCTGGGGTTAGAGCAGTTCAGCCGTGGTTGTTCTGCCAGTTGTGGGGATCGAACCAGCAACCTTATGATACCAGAGGCAAGTTTTATGTACTGTGTGCCTAAGCTCTCTGCAACATACCTAAAATAGTGTGGGCTGAAACATTACTTATAGCTTCGGTGTGAATAGGCAGAGGTAAACTTTTGAAGGTTTAATAAGCATAGGCATTTCTGAGCATAGGCTTTTTGGGTTTTATTTACTTCTTCCAAGATATGGGCCCTTTTAGGTTTTCCAAGATAGGGGCCCTTTTCAAGAACTGGAATTGAGATGTAGCGTGTGTTATCAGGAAGGAAGGGCAGGGTTAGAAGAGGTGTGCGATCACTCTGTTCCTAACTATTGATGAACCCATTTTTCTCTTTTGCTTGCTGAAAGAGGGATGGTCAGTGAAACTCTGAGTGGTGAAATGAGGAGTAATATGTTCCTTTATGCCCAATACCTTGATGTGTTTGCATTATGTGTGTGTGTGTGTGCGCGTACACATGCTTTTGTTTGAGCGAGTTAAGAGGAAATGTGTTTGATCTGAGTGGTGTCACCATGACAACAGAAATCATCCTCTCATGGGCCAGAAAAGATGTAGAGACCAAATTTAATAGAGAGATAGAGAGAGATCTTGTAAGAGAAGTAGAATGAGGTTGTAAATGGACAGATATGTAAAGGAAGCAGATGGCTAACACCATTTATATTATGCAGTGGCTGGTGAAGGAAAATTGAATAGATCAACTTCCCTGTCGTCATGCAAACACACACAGACTCACATAAGTCTGTGGGTAATGACCTTGTGTTTATAACTGATTTATTCTGATGAATGCATCTTGTTTGATGAACGTTAACTGTTGCTCAGTGGAGGCTCCAGCCAAATCTCTTAGGGTGGCAATTGTTGGGATAAATGCTAAGGTGACTTGTTCACTGGACAAATGAAAAGCTAGCCATCTAGACAACTGGCACATTGCACTGTACAAACTAATCAGGAGTCTAGCTTGACAGTGTCATGTAACATCGTTAATGGAGCACTAGAAATATGTCTTGTAGAAATACCACCAGTAACCACTAGATTCATAAAGCTTTCTTATCTACATACTTTACAGTATTTGTAGAGAGCTTTATCCAGGAGTTCATTATAAAGGTTATCTTAAATAAAGTTCCTTTGCCTCTACAGAGAATCAACAGTCAACTGTGGTCATAAACAAATAAATTGCCATTGAGTCGCCAATTGAGGGATTTTTCACTCTTCAGATATTTTATATTAGGTGCAGGAGTTCCAAAATAAAAAGTACTGTGAAGTTTACGGAAGTCATACTGACGAGATTGCTAGCTGCTCTCTCTACACGGCACTGGCTGCCCTGGGTATCCATACAGGGTTATGCCCAAAATTAATCAGTGCCTTATTCACTATATACTTCACTACAAAGTGAGCAATATAGGGAATAGAGTAGGGGGCCATTTGGAACACACCGAAAGTACATTGGTATGAGCCCTCCCGGAACCCACTGAGAATGTACTAAAGGCTCATCCTTCAGTACTTACCATGAGTGTTTATGAGAGGAGCCTGTGGAAATTTCCCACCATCTTGAAATTGCCCAAAAAAAGAGGCGGGACTGTACGGAAACAAAGCCTAATGCTGATTGGACTGTGATACATAGAGGCGGGACAAACCATCTGGCAGACGTTACAGAGGTTTTTACTGTTGTAGAATGAAAAAAAGAAATAATTCCTCCCTTTCCCTTTTGGTGGTGCGTCGCCCCATCGCCCTAGTGAACAAACCGGCCTTGCTGAATGTGGCTAGAAATTTTTTTGAAACGTACTATAGAATCTCTCTTGCTCTAATGCCTACTGCTTAAATTTGTTTTCAGATAAATGACCAGTGCAGGCAGGGTAAGATTATTTGTGTGTGTGTGTGTGTGTGTGTGTGGTACACAGTCCTTGTGCGTGGCAGTGGCTAGCTGTTGCTGACTAACAGCTAGTGGGTGTTTGCTAATTCAGCTAAATGATCAGTTAGCACACACACATGCATAAACATATGAGGAGCTCTCTGCTAGATTGCTCTTTATCCGTCTCATATCAGGCTAATAATTTAGTTTTATTAATGTTTGCCAGGCAGTACATGTTAAGTGATGGGAGACTTTATTAGGTTATCATCAGGGTCACTAAAGCCAGGCTACAATCCTGTAACAGGTTTAACAATACTGATTTTATCAAAGAATTTCTTGTATTTTTGTAATTAAAACACAAATACTAGACAATTGGACAAAGATGGAGTGTTACATATGTAGGGAGCTTATAGTTTAAAAAAATGTTTTTATATAGAACCCTGAACATTCGAATAACTGTTTGCATGATCAAAGGATTCTTTGCGTGCTTAAATGGTTCTTTAGCACCTTTTAGAAAAGAGTTTTGGAAGGCACCAATAATGGCTTGAAATTGTAACTATACACACTTAAAAATTATGGTTCTAGAAGGGTTCTTAGAAATAGTTCTATATAGAACCCTGAACCCTGGAAGCACCTTTGTCAAGCTTGACATCATAACAATAACACAGTAGTTTTATTGTCATATAGAATCATCTATAGCACATTCTTCATCAATCTGAAGAACCCCTTCACAATGCAAAGAATCCTTTAATCCTGCAAAAGGTTCTTCATGTGTTCAAGGTTCTATGTAAAATCATTTTCTTTACTAAAGAACCCTTGAAGGACAGTCATTTTTAAGAGTGCCTTTATATGTACAGGCAGGATGTTTAAATAGAAAAAAGTTTGGATAAATGTGGCCATCATTTGCTGTATTTTCTGCAACTCTTCTATTTGTCTAGTCTAGTCATTATAGTTCTTACATGGAATATTACAGAGACACTGCCAGTTTTTTTCTTTGTGTGAGACTGGAGAAGTCCAGTGTTATATTTTATTCTCTCTCATCTGTATATTTCTGAACTTTAAAACTTGATAACCACGGGAAAATGTTTTGGAATGGCATGGAATGGTTATGGTAAAGAATTTACAGTTACGATCTGGCACCCATGTGTCTTTTATATTGAGGTTCCCTATCGTGTAAAAGTCAGACAAACATTTTACATTTTTGTCTGTATTGAGGTCCTGTAGTAAAGTAACATTATCACGCTTTACCAGACGTGTTGGACAAATACAGGGGTTGGACAATGAAACTGAAACACCTGGTTTTAGACCACAGTAATTTATTAGTATGGTGTATTGCGGTCAATACAGCGTCAATTCTTCTTGGGAATGACATACACAAGTCCTGCACAGTGGTCAGAGGGATTTTAAGCCATTCTTCTTGCAGGATAGTGGCCAGGTCTCTACGTGATGCTGGTGGAGGAAAACGTTTCCTGACTCGCTCCTCCAAAACAACCCAAAGTGGCTCAATAATATTTAGATCTGGTGACTGTGCAGGCCATGGGAGATGTTCAACTTCACTTTCATGTTCATCAAACCAATCTTTCACCAGTCTTGCTGTGTGTATTGGTGCATTGTGGTCCTGATACATGGCACCGCCTTCAGGACACAATGTTTGAACCATTGGATGCACATGGTCCTCCAGAATGGTTCAGTAGTCCTTGGCAGTGACGCACCCATCTAGCACAAGTATTGGGCCAAGGGAATGCTGTGAAACAGCAGCCCAAACCATCACTGATCCACCCCCATGCTTCACTCCGGGCATGCAACAGTCTGCGTGGTACGCTTCTTTGGGGCTTCTCCACACCGTAACTCTCCCGGATTTGGGGAAAACAGTAAAGGTGGACTCATCAGAGAACAATACATGTTTCACATTGTCCACAGCCCAAGATTTGCAATCCTTGCACCATTGAAACTGACGTTTGGCATTGGCGTGAGTGACCAAAGGTTTGGCTATAGCAGCCCGGCCGTGTGTATTGACCCTGTGGAGCTCCCGACGGATAGTTCTGGTGGAAACAGGAGAGTTGAGGTGCACATTTAATTCTGCTGTGATTTGGGCAGCCGTGGTTTTATGTTTTTTTGGATACAATCCGGGTCAGCACCCGAACATCACTTTCAGACAGCTTCCTCTTGCGTCCACAGTTAATCCTGTTGGATGTGTTTGGTCCTTCTTGGTGGTATGCTGACATTACCCTGGATACCGTGGCTCTTGATACATCACAAAGACTTGCTGTCTTGGTCACAGATGCGCCAGCAAGACATGCACCAACAATTTGTTCTCTTTTGAACTCTGGTATGTCACCCATAATGTTGTGTGCATTGCAATATTTTGAATAAAACTGCTCTTACCCTCTGCTAATTAACCCTTCACACTCTGCTCTTACTGGTGCAATGTGCAATTAATGAAGATTGGCCACCAGGCTGGCCCAATTTAGCCATGAAACCTCCCACACTAAAATGACAGGTGTTTCAGTTTCATTGTCCAACCCCTGTATATTGACATTAATAATTAATAATAATTAAAGGCCATTAATGTGATGATAACCTGATGATAGTGTCTCAGACCTAACGAAACATAGTTCAGATTGATCCAGTCAGAGTTGTTTTGGAAAAAACCCATGAAGAGTCAAAGTTTGTACCCAACAAGTTAGGTGTGAAGGCACCAATAGTAAACCCAAGCACTTTAAGTAAGACCACAAGTAGTCTGTTTTTTCTATGATGATTTTTTGACAGCTCTACACCCTTTCAGTAATGTCATTTTGAGATATCTTCAGATTCAGATTTGATGAAAGACAGAGGCTTGATTTTGGAACACTCAGAGGTAAAGGATTCAAGCACGTGCAACCAGGGACTAAAAACCTGCCCTGGATTCAACACAGCCTGCATGTGTAAACACATTCACAATGGCAAACTGCTTCTTCGGTAAGTCAGTTCTCTCTTTAGCTCCGTCAGTGACGAAGCATTAGTCTCCAGCGATTTTTATTCTTTCATTTCCTGCCTGGAATGATCACCAAAGAAACAGGCTTATTTCTTATTTGTTTCAGGGTTTTTTGTTTTGTTTTAAACGCTTAGCAAGAAAATGATTGCTTTAACGCCCTCTGCTGTTGACTGTCAGCTTCACCCTCACATCTGAATCTTGTACTATAGAACCAGGCCGGCTCCTCCTGGACTTTTCCAGAACGTCCAGATGGCCAGCCTGCCCCTGGCTTTAAGGATTGTTTATTTGATATTGGTTAAGTTGAGTTCTCAGAGAGCGCAAGAGAGAGATATTGCTATAGGTGTATCTTTTATTTGCAATTTTATATTTAATAAAGTGTATATTTTTCTTTGTAATTATGATCTAGGGTTATTGGTTAATTTCTCTGCCCTTCCTATTGCACCACACATTTACACTTTTACACATACATACCAGAGTTAGACAGAAAGATATAGATGTAGCTGTATGTATTTCAATCTGTTTGAAAAATGTGATGTGATATATATATATATATATATATATGAAATGAATGTTTTTGTAGTGTTTGGGATTTCAGTCGGCATGCTACAGTCTATGTTTAAAAAATAGAAAAAAACATGGACAAGCAATGAGACAAAAAAGTAAACGTACAAAATAACTGTAGCGGAGTAACCGTATTCGAGCTGGTTATGCTTAATAGTGATTATAACTTATAATAATAATTATTATTGACTTAAATGACAAAAATATTAACAATTAATTAGAGAGGGAATACTGTCACCGCTACGTGAGTTCTTCAGGATTTTCAGACTCTTAATGAACAAACTCCACACACTATTATTTCAAATAATGGAAATACTTTATTAAAAGGAAAGATAATAGTTTGATAAACATAGCACAATTATCAAAATCTCACGGAATCAACGCAGGTGAAACCGGTTCGAATTTAGTAATTGACTAGGCTATATGACTTGTAAATGAGATGTTGCTAAATGATTTAATTAGGGTATAATTTTATCAAGAAATTTAATTCGTTCTCAGCTCTGAAAATGAGGAATTTAGCTTACTTTTCTTTTATTTTCTGGATTATGATCACAGCCGATGAGTCCCGCATATGTTCGCTCTGTTCCTCTGGTGTTTGACTTGTCACGGCTGAAGTTAGGCTGATTAGTGGGGAGAGTCCCTCCAGGATGAGTCAGCCACTTTTCGAAGTCCTTCAGACGGTGTGATGTCAGTCGGGGATTCCCTTCACATAGAGCTGCTGGCTTGGCTGGATTTCTCCTTCCCGATGTAAGGGTCGTCAAGATAAAGGTTTGCTGTTTTCCTCCGATCTTCAGAACTAATTTGAATTAATTAGCTTATACTTATTTTACGATTTTCCTCTGTCCCCTCTGTCTTTTATTCTGGCCACAAATACGTTTCACCTGCTTTGATCAGTTGTAAAAAGAAAAGATTACTGACAATTACTCAACGTTACTCTGTAGTTTCTGTATTGCACTGCTAACTGACACAAGGCGTCCCTTGGAAGTTGCGTGAAGTCCTTTTCTTAAGAGTCTTTTGAGAGTCGGCTTGTCGGCGTAGAGAGAAGACAAAGAACGGAAAGAGCATACGAGAGCCGTACGAGAAGAGGTCCAGAAGTGAAGAGCGGAAGTTCGAAGCAGAGTGAAGAGGGCTGAGCGACTCTCTTTTCAGATGTGGCGCGGTCACGCCCATTTGGGAGGTCTCTTTTCTCTGATTGGATCCTGGGTCTGAGGTTCACCTGACTTTCTTCACGTTTCAGGGAGGAGAGAGAAATCACATATTTTTGGCAAATACAATATAATGAATAGAATATACTTCATACATACTTGCTTATAGCATAAGGAGTGTACTGGATTATTTTTATCAAATATATATATCGGGTACATTACCAACTATTCTAGATGTTAGAAATTAATTCGTCTTCCTCAATGGAGACAGGATTTTTTTTTTATCACTTCGTTAGTTAGTAGACATTCACCTGAGAATAACAGAGGGTAACATTAATACACATTGCATAAAACATGTTTATAATTTATTATACGTATGCTTCCGATTACGAGGTTTAGAGGGAAAGGGGGCGAAACGTGATTTTGCAAATGTCCACTTGGGGCCACTGTTGGTCCATGCTGTTTGTCTGGTTTGAACTAGGGTTGCGAGAGGTCACCACAGGTTCAGTTCTGGGGCCATCTGTTGATTTTGTAGAAGATAAGTAGTCGACATCTCGACGCTGATGGCCATAAAACTGGGGTTCTTTAATCATTATCTCCAAGGCTCTGATTGATCTTTAGGCTTAATGGAGTCATAAACTTGGGGTTTCTACTTTTACTGTCCAGAAGAAGAAGGGGGAGTAGTCATCTGGCATCGTAATTTTGAAGATGGTGACTCATTCATCCTGGGGTCACTGAAGTGTGTTCTGCTTAGTCTTTGTTGTAGACATAGGTGTGTGTGTGCAGAGTCTTTCAACACACACATTCTGTGAAATGTGGGTTCTGTCCCAAAACTTATCATTAGGTCACTCATAATTAGGTCAATTGACAGCATGATTGGGTATAAAAAGAGCTTCTCAGAGTGTCAGTGTCACTCTGAAGCCAAAATGGTAAGAGGATCACCAATTTCACCATTGTTGCGCAGAAAGATAGTGCAGCGATACCAGAATGGTGTTACCCAGCATAAAATAGCAAGGACTTTTAAGTTATCATCATCAACGGTGCATAACATCATCAAAATATTCAGAGAATCTGGAACAATTGCTGTGCATAAGGGTCAAGGCAGTAAAACTCTACTGGATGCTCGTGATCTCCGGGCCCTTAAACGTCACTGTACCTCAAACAGGAATGCCACTGTCAAGGAAATAACAGAATGGGCTCAGAAATACTTCCAGAAAGCATTGTCAGTGAACACAATCCACCGTGCCATCCGCCGTTGCCAGCTGAAACTCTACAGTGCAAAGAGGAAGCCATTTCTAAGCAAGCTCCACAAACTCAGCCATTTGCACTGGGCCAGGGGTCTTTTAAAATGGAGTGTGGCAAAATGGAAGACTGTTCTGTGGTCAGATGAGTCACGATTTGAAGTTCTTTATGGAACACTGGGACGCCATGTCATCCGGACCAGAGAGGAAAAGGATAACCCAAGGTGTTATCAGCGCTCCGTTCAGAAGCCTGCATCACTGATGGTATGGGGTTGCATGAGTGCTTGTTGCATGGGCAGCTTGCATGTCTGGAAAGGCACCATTAATGCAGAGAACTATGTTCAGGTTCTAGAACAACATATGCTCCCATCTAGACGTCATCTCTGTCAGGGAAGACCCTGCCTTTTTCAACAAGATAATGCCAGACCACATTCTGCAGCAATCACAACATCATGGCTCCGTAGAAGAAGGATCCAGGTACTGAAATGGCAGCCTGCAGTCCAGATCTTTCACCTGTAGAGAACATTTGGCGCATCATAAAGAGGAAGGTGCGACAAAGAAGGCCCAAGATGATTGAACAGTTAGAGGCCTGTGTTAGACATGAATGGGAGAGCATTCCTATTTCTAAACTTGAGAAACTGGTCTCCTCTGTCCCCAGACGTCTGTTGATTGTTGTAAGAAGAAGGGGGGATGCCACACAGTGGTAAAAAATGGCCTTTTCCCAACTTTTTTGTGATTTGTTGACACCATGAAAGTTTGAAACAACATATTTTCCCCTTAAAATGATACATTCTCTCAGTTTAAACTTTTGATCTGTGATTTGTGTTCTATTCTGAATAAAATATTAGATGTTATCACCTCCACATCATTGCATTCAGTTTTTATTCTCAATTTGTTTAGTGTCCCAACTTTTTTGGAATCCAGTTTGTAAATCCCATAGAAAATTTCTGGTGGGACTTGAAGAAGGCAGTTGCAGCACGCAAGCCCAAGAATGTCAATGAGCTGGAGGCCTTGGCCCGTAAGGAATGGGCTAAGATACCTGTAGATCACTGCAAGAAACTTATGGCAAGCTATATTAGGAATCTGAAGGATGTAATTATTGCCAAAGGAATTTATACTAAGTACTAATTATGTATGCAGCTAAGGGTTGAATAATATTGTCAATGAGGAAATCACAAAAAAGGACATTTTTGGTATATTAGAAAAAAATATTGTTGTAATTTAAGTTGCATTTGTCTATTATACAAGTCATAATTTGATCTGATTGTGAACAAGTTAAAAAAGTAAATTTTAAAGTTGCTAAAACACTACTGTGTGGTTGAATAATTTTGAGCACAACTGTATATATATATATGAAAATATGTATTTTATTAATACAAAGCAACTAAGTGATTATTAATACTCTCAGAGAATAAGGTCCTCCTTTTACTCGACTGATTGGACATCTTCAGAGTGACACATTATGACTTGTGACCTTGTGACTTATCACACCATAATCAGTGACAGCCCTTCCATTGCCTTCCTGAAGAAACGTAAAATAAATTGAATAGAAAATATCTTACTGGCAAGATGGTTAGGAAAGATTGGTACATGCAGGAGACCTTCAATTCTAGGACATTTTTTGAAAAAGGGAAAAAAAAAATCTTTTGTCCCATTCTCACACAAGATATTTTTCATTCTATTTAATAATAATAATAATAATACATTTTATTTCATAGGTGCCTTTCTGTCACTCAAGGACACCTTACAAAGAGTACAAAGTAAACAATAAACATAAATAATACCAGAAAACACACAAGTATACAGTATTGGAAAAAACAAACATTGCAACTGAGTCATTTTAAAGAAAAGGCAATCTTGAACAGGTGGGTTTTGAGTGAAGACTTGAATTGTGTGAGTGAGTTTATGTTCTGTATGTCGGGGGGTAAAATGTTCCAAAGCTGGGGAGCAGAGCGGCTGAAAGGTCTACTTCGCATGGAAGTGAGATGGGCAGGGGGAACAGTCAAGTGAATGGAGGAGGAGGATCTGAGGGTGCGAGAGGGAGTTTACAACATGGAGGAGATTGGAAAGATACGGTGGAAACAGATTGTGGATGGCCTTGAATATTAACAGAAGGATCTTGTGATCAATGCGTAACTTGACCGGAAGCCAGTGGAGTGATGTGGTGGATGGAGAGGGTTCTAGTGATGATACGGGCAGCTGAGTTCTGGACCTGTTGAAGCTTATGGAAAGATTTGTGGGTAATACCAAAAAGGAGGGAGTTGCAGTAATCAAGACGGGAGGTGACAAGACTGTGGACAAGGATGGCAGTGGTATGGGGAGTAAGGGAGGGGCGGAGACGGTTGATGTTACGGTGATGAAAGTAGGCAGACCGGGTAATGTTATTGATATGAGATTGAAAAGAAAGTGTACTGTCGAGGATGACACTCAGACTCTTTACTTGTGGGGAGGGGTGAACAGAACAATTGTCAATGTTAAGAGAAAAGCTGTCAGTTTTGGATAATGTTGATTTAGTACCAATGGCTGTTGAGTTTAAGTAAATTTGAGGAAAGCCGAGATTTTATTTCCATTAAGCAGTCAGTAAGGGAGGGTGGAGGGAGTTTGGAAGTGGGCTTACAGGCAAGGTACAGCTGGGTGTCATCTGCTTAGCAGTGGAAATTGAAGTTGTACTTACGGAAAATATGGCCAAGGGGAAGAAGATAAATGATGAAGAGGACGGGCCCCAGGACGGAGACCTGGGGCACACCTGAAGTGACAGAAGAAGGGTGGGATGTGAACGTTTTAAGCTGGATGTACTGAGTGTGGCTGGAGAGGTATGATTTGAACCAGTTTAGAGGGATCTGAGTGATACCAATGGAGGATAGTCTATTGAGGAGGGTGGTGTGACAGATAGTGTCAAATGCTGCACTCAGGTCGAGGAGGATGAGGATGGAGAGTAAACCAAAATCAGCTGCCATTAGGAGGTCATTGGTGATTTTTATGAGAGCAGTTTCAGTGCTATGGAGAGGGCGAAAGCCAGATTGGAACTGTTCATACAGTTTGTTTTGAGATAGAAGAATAAAGAAAAAAAAAAAAAATAGAAGTTGAGACCCTACTATTTTCTCAAGACTTTTGGAAATGAAGGGTAAATTTGAGATTGAAATTGGTAAGATCAGCACCAGGTTTTTTTTTTAGAATTGGAGTAATTACAGCAGTTTTAAATGATGCAGGAACAGTTCCAGTGGAAAGAGAGGAGTGGATGATGGCAGAGATGAGAGAGACTAGAGAAGGAAGACAGGCTTTAACCAGAACTGTGGCGAGAGGGTCCAGCTGACATGTGGATGGCTTTGACTTACAGATGATATCTGAGATTCCTGAAGTGGAAGGAAGCTGAAAGAAGGAGAAAGTATGAGCAGGAGGAGGAAGTTCAGAGTTGATAACAAAAGATGGGTAGTAAACTGAGATGCTGGTGAATCTTCTGGATCTTATCAACAAAGAATGTCATGAGTGAATTACAGAAAGCAGTAGAACACATATGAGATGGTAGAGAGTCCGGAGCTTGGGTGATATTCTTATACAGATAAAAGAGTGATTTGGTGTTACCTTCGTTAGCTCGTATTTCTGAGCAGGGATTTCTTTTTTCTTTTTTTCCTCAGAAGTTAATTTCAAAACATATCCATTTTGTGGGCTGGTGTGTGGGGTGCAATCTAAGCTTCTGCCTTGTCATTAGGAGGTCACGTGTTCAATCCCCAGTACAAACAACTGAGACTGGGAGTCACAAGAAGGCACAATTCCCTTTGCTCTCTGAGTGGGTGGGATGTTTGATTCATATACAATGAGTAATGTATATTAATTTTTTACATATAAACACATTTTTAAAATTATACGCCTGCAACACACACAGACACACACAACAAAAACCTAGAATATAAAAAAGTAGTGTTTGCATGTAAAAGGTAATCTGTACCTGATAGAATGTCACGAATATTTTAATATTGTACTTCATGCAAAACGCTGACTTCTCATTGAACAAAATAAAGTGAAAAATCACCTCTAGAGTTGAATTGTTACAAGTGACTTATTATGTTTCTGATTAATTTGCTTTGCTGTGCCCTTCTGCAGGAACTTTACCTCCATAATTTGAGAACTAGTGCTCTGTAATTTTCCTTGCTTTTGTAAATTTTTCTGCTGTGGGACTAATAAAGGATAATCTTACCTTATCTTAATAGATGACCAGTCTCTCAGTAGCTACACTTATACATTCTTTCTTGCATTACCTTTTAGACACATTTTGTGTTCACATATATGTCCTGTCACTGACTGCATAGGATGTTTAATTTCTTCTTCATTCTGATGGAAGTATTTGCAGTGAAGTTTACTGTTCACCTCCAACTAATGAGCTTGTTATTTTACCTCATTGCACCATTACTAGTAAAACGTGAGTCTTATCTGTCAAGTAAACACAGGACTACAGAGCCTAACAGATTGTTCCGGACAATTTGACTTTTTTTTCAGATATGGAACTGGCTTGTAACTTACTAACTCGCTTACATACTCACAATTTTGGGACCACTCTGCAGGAGTGCTCAGTGCTTCACATCAGTGGCATTTTTGAGCTTTTTTTTCCCTCTGTAAAGTACTATAAATATCTTAAGAAGATATTTATAGATCTCTGCCACAATCTTGCACATATGTTAAGCATTGGTTCAGCCATATTTGGTTCAGCCAAACTGCTGGGAAGAAAATTCCTGCTTTAGTAGTAAAAAAATACAGCTGAGGGAAATACTTGTAAAATATAAAGTTTCCAGAAAAGTTGGGACATTTTGTAAAATGCATTTAAATATAGCACCTGTAATTTGTTAATCAGAAGAATGTCAACAGAATTCCAGTGTTTTCACTGAACAACTGGATTGTATTTTAAAATATAAAAACATTTAGAATTTGATGACTAACACCAAGTTTGTACAAAGGCATGTGTCCTTTTAATTACACTCTTTAATCACTTGGGAACTGAGGATACTAGTTAAAATTGAGCATTTTGAATATTTGCACATTCTGACTTGATACATGACCTGAATTCAGATGCTCCTGATGCTGAAAACACACTAAATGATTCCTTTCATCATTAGCATGGAAAATACAACATTAGATAGACACCACATATATTTTTTTTTCATTTAAACACAAGCTAATACATGGACTTCTCTGACCACAGCAGTCTTTTGAACCATTTGAGATGAGCTTGGGCCCAGAGAAATCGTTATCAGTTCTGGACTCAGTGTGACCCTGAACCAGATAAAACAATTACAGAAAGTGAATGATTGAATGAAAGTACAGCAGGCGATTAAAAACCTAAATTATTTGCAATCTTTCTTTGAAAAACATAGTTTTAACTGCTTGACGCCTTTTGTGGACTGGTGGATGCTGTTTTCAAAAGTGGTTGCTTCAAAACAGTGTGACATGAATTTCCCGTAAGCGTTTCACTTAACTTTTATTTAGCCTCTGTCCCAGCTTTTAAATTGTATTGCAAGCATTAAAATTAATATAATTTTGTATTAAAAAACAGTTTGTCAGTGCAAAAATTGGAAATTCTGGACATTATTATAATCATACACAAGATAAGATGTAAATTATCCTATGCCAAGCCATTACAGCTTCACATAGGGCCCACCACACTCTTCCAACCAACAGCCACATAATTTCTATTGTTCCAATCCAACAGCTACACCCTAAGTTTGCTGTGGCTGTTTATGGTCCGATCAGCAACCAGCTCATTGTGCCCACCAGTAACAACTGTAAATCCACACTGGCTTCCCTAGTGACTAAGGATGTACCTAGCCCCACTGGCATCGTTAATGTATGCTCAGTGCCACCAGTTTCATGTGATTTTTACCTGCTACCTGACCAACCACCACAATAGCACCTCTACAGTGCATTTCCGCAACTAGTCTGTGTTCTCCTTATCCACAACCACTGACTAGACCTTTCAGCTGTTTCTGAACACTCCTTCACAGCCGCTCTTAGTTTCCGGCCCCTGATGCTGAGTTGCACAAGCAGGGATATGGCAGACTTGGCTACAAATCCCCTAACACCTATCTCCACTGGTCTAACATGTCTGCCACCCACGTTCCCTCACCTCAGCCGCCAAGTCTGCATACTTCAGCTTCTTCCCTTTGAATGCTCTGTCTACTGCATCCTCAAATGGATGTTAACTCTATGAAATAAATTATCCATATTCTTCAGCGTAGAGCACCATATCTGGCCTCAGTGTAATTAATGCAATGCACACTGGGAACTGCAGTTTTTTACCTACATCTACCAGCATTTTCCAGTCTCGTGCTTAGCTTCATCTACCAATATTTGTAGCCTGTGCACACACTCGAATATGTTCACCCTCACACACAAATCTAATCACTTTATTACTACAACCACTCGTTAATGCGTTTACCTCTAAGCTCTTGCGTTTACTTCTAAGCTCTTGCTGTCCAACAAACATGCTAAAACCCCTAGCACCTGATTGTCTCCATGTATACCTCCCCCTGCAACAAACTAACCTTACAAGCTGATAGAATATGCTTCAGCGTGCGATCTACAACTAGTAATAATAATAATAATAATGCATTTTATTTGTAATGCACTTTACATTTCAAGGAAATCTCAAAGTGCTACAGGATAATCAGAAGCAATAAAAAATCCATTAAAAAAAAGTAAATAAAAACAAAATCAGTAGAGATGCCAAGAAAAAAAATCCTAGTAAGCCCTTTTAAATAAAAGATTTTTTTGTTGTTTTTTTAAAAGACTCCATGCTCTGTGGTGCCCTCAGAGAATCTGAGAGTGCATTCCAAAGACGTGGGGCAACAGCTTGAAAAGCCGGGTCTCCCATAGTAGAAAGTTTGGTCTGGGGCTACTGAAGGTCTTGAGGTATTGTGCGGGGTAAGGAGCTTTTTGAGGTACAGTGGGGTGTTTCCATAGAGACATTGGTGAATGAGAGAACAGATTTTGTACTGGATTCTGTAGTTGTTGGGTAGCCAGTGTAGAGATTTTAGAATCAGTGTAATGTGCTCATATTTGCGCTTCCTCGTAAGGATCCTGGCAGCACAGTTCTGAAGCTGCTGGAGCTTCTGCAGGCTCTTGCCAGAGATCCCAATGTGGGGGGCATTGCAATAGTCCAGCCTGGACTAGACAAAGGCATGGACCAATTTTTCAGCATCCGGTTGGGGGAGGTAAGGACGGAGTTTTGCTATGTTTTTGAGATGGAGAAAAGTGACTTTGGATAGATGTTGAATGTGATTGTCAAATGATAAATGTGGGTCCAGTTTGACACATACATTTGTAACAGAAGAAGTGAGGGGAATGCTATGACCAGAGACAAACATTTCTTAATCTGTCTTAATCTGATGTGGAGTACTGATGAGGATGACTTCTGTTTTACTACTGTTTAACTGAAGAAAGTTCTCAGACATCCACGCCTTTGTCTCCTCCAGACATGCTGTGAGAGCTGGTGGGGTGGCTGAAGTGGAGATGGAATCTGTTCTTAAATCTGGGTGTCATCTTCATAACAATGGAATGATATTGATATATATGATCTAATGATGTTGCCCAGAGGAAGCATATAGACAGTATTAACTAGTGTCTTCACCTACCCACAAATAGACTTTGTACATTTCCATTTCTGATAAGCCAATGTGTTTAGAGCTTAGAAGTAATTTGAAAACTGCAGGTGATACTGCATATGATGTGTGCGTGTGTCTGTGTGTATAAGAGAGGGTGTTTCTAATAAGTAAAGAAGGTTCCAGTTGTGTGGTGTGCTTTAATAAAAGTAGATTAGAATGCAGGGTTTGGGTCAGCTTGCTCGAGAGTTTCTTTGCAGATGCCAAGCTTTCTCAGCTGCCATATCTGAAGCAAGCTGAAAAACTGTTCTTGGGGGGAACTGGCAAAACTGAAGTACTGTGCAACTGTCAAAGCCTAGCATTCATTTATTTACTTTCTGTTCAAAATAGCCATGACATACATTACAGTGCAATAGTGTTGGGCACCTGCTATTATTATAATAATTTAAGTAAATTATGCTTGTATAAATTTATATATAATTACTATAAATACAAAAACTTATAATAAAATTAAAAAAAGTCCCTGAAAGTACAAAGTAGTGTTCAGTGCTAGTGTGAAGAACAAAGTTTGTTTCCAGAATTTCTCCTTGATCCAATGGATTTGTTAAAGTAACAGCACACATAATTTGTGGTACTTATAAAATAATATAATTTGCTTTTTCAAACAAATAATCCCTTACTGCTCAGATAAATCGATTTTTAAAACAATTTTTTTTTGTTGGGGTCTTTAATGTTTGCACAGTATTGGACATGATCGTCATTTTTCATATTTTCTCAATGTCTGGAAAACTTTCAGATGTATACAAAGTTAGGGTGGTCAACTAATTTATTTGGTTAATTTCAATATAAAAAGATCTATAGAATATGTGAAAATATGTATTTTTATGATATATTTTCACAAGTTTTTAATGAGTGTTCTACAATAATTAGTCATCACCATTTCCATTTGCCAGTGATTTTTCTCACAATCCCACACCAGCCTCAGGATGTGCTTACTCCAAGACACACATGGCCACCCACCGCTTCTTTTTAAACTTGCGCTAATACAAAATTCACGCCAGCTGACAGACTCCTGTGTTAGGTAGCACCATAAGCAGAGAGATGTGGGAAGAGGAGGGTACAACCTACCCACACAGAGTGAGTGAGGCCAACTTTGTGTTGTAGGACTCCCAGCCTTGGATGAGTGAATCATCACAACTCATGATTTTCTGTTAATAGGGGCAACGCTTCATCTGCTGCTCTGGGTCTTGAGAAATTTATATATAAACATTGAAAGATTAGGAACACCTACCGTTTATCTGCACTCATTGTTCATTTTATCTGCTTCACTGACCGTACAGGACCATGTTGTAGACTTGGACATTCATACGTTTTTTTGAAAGCACTATAAAGAAGAAGGTGATGTGGGGAGTTTACGTATTCAGGGTAAGTGAAGTGCAACCAAAGCACCTAATTTATAGATGAGTAACTTGGCTAAAATTTATTTTTACAGGTGTTTTCCTGCTCCAGGTTACACAGCTAGTCAGCTGATGAAATGGCTTTTTCAGAGTTCAAATGGAGGCATTAGAGGAGGAAAACACTTAACTGCGTAGGGCACAGCTCTGCACATTTAATATTTATCTGAGCTAAGGCACCAGCTAGTGCCGTTTCTGAGTTCTGAAGTATGTATTTTACAGCAGGAATACACAAAATTGTGCAAAGTAGGTATGCTTGATTATGTTTAACCTATTTTATGAAACCAGACCAAGAGGAAGAGGTATAAAATGGAGAGGGAAAAGGTAAAAGCAATATAGTAAGACAAATGGAATGCTAGGACATTTGGAGCAGTGCCGAGGGGAGAAAAAGGAGAAAAAAAGATAAAGGCAGAGCACCAGCTAGGTAGAGGAGAAACACATATAACTAAATCAGAGGAGAGAGAATGTGTGAATTAGTGGAGAGAAGGGACTGAAGAAGGTAAACTTTTACTAGTACACAAGGTCCAGAAGAGCAACACAGAAATGAGATTAGAAGAGAAAAACAGGGGAGAGGTACCAGAGAAGAGAACTTGTTTGAGGATAGAAAGCAACAGTATGACAGCAGGGGGAAGGGGTGCTGAGGACGGAATATGGAAAACAAATTAACAAAGACAATGAGCATGTTACACAATATACAATCTATACATTGTTGTCATTGTGGTGATATACCATCAAAGGTACATATTTGTACTCTTAATAAGGGATCATAATTGTACCTTCTATTCTATTTTAATTGTAAATTTTAAAATTGTGTTGAATTTATATGCCCGATTTCATCTCCAGGACTTATATTATGTTATTTTATTTTACATAGTTCTAAAATGTAAGATTACAAATATTAACTTCTCTTTCTGGAGAAGAGAATTTTAATGTACCTTTAGGGAAGACAACTAGACTTTTACACCCCTGTAGTAGGGGTGGGCAATATAATTTAATTTACGATAATATTGGTATGTTTTTTAATTCGTTAAGACTTTTGCCATATCACAATATTGTGACGTAAGCGAGAGCTTCTAACTCAGGCATGTGAATGTGACTTTAGCTCAAGCTACAGCTGGGGAATATATCGCAAATATGCATACAGTCCATAGTATTTTCTACATGATTTAGAAAATGACCATATTCGTTATATTGATTATACAGAGGGTACGCAGGTTTCCATCTGCTAACATTTAAAACTCTCTATTTTTCTCTCTCGCGCAAACCCACGTACACACACACACAGACGTGCACACCACGCTGTCCTGCTATTGTTCGAGTAAGCCGCTGGAGCAGTTCTCAGCACATATATTGCGCACACTCAGGTCTATCTCTCTGATAACTGAGTCAACAAAGGACAAACATTAAACACGTGGCGAAGCTTTTTTCCAAATAAGAGTGCTGTTAAGACCATGAATTGTTCGAGACACGCTGCTTTCCCTCAGCCAGTGGGAGGGGCAGATACTCCACCTACCGCCTACAGGGTTGGTTTTGTGGCACTGAGAGAAACAAAATTGTATTTTAGCACCGTGTCTTGAAGAAACTACATTTAAATTTTTCCTCAACACATCTGTGATGACAAAAAACGGACTGACTGAATTACTCAAGTAGTTCTTTATACATAAACATCACATTAGATAGTTTCATATAAGATTAAAAATAATATTGAAGTATTTATATGAACTGTTTGTGAAGACACCATTTGTTTATTTAAAAAAAAAAAATAAGTAGCAGCTTGGATGCAAGCAGTTTGTTTATTAATGCGAGATATTCAGTGTCAAGCAGATACACAGGGCTGAGTTTACTTTAAGTGTGCACTGTGTAACAGTGTATCAGTATCGGCAGATACTCAATATTAAAAGACTCGAATCAGGGGCAAAAAAACTTGATGGGGCCATCACTATCTCTTAGACATACAGTTGATAAATTATAGTTAGATAATGCAGCATGTTCTTTTTGGTGTTAAAATAAACACTAATACTTTGACATTATATTTTGTTATGGTTTTCATAATATCATATTGTATCTGGCCATTCATTTTTGCCATATCGAGATATGAGGTTAATTTTGGTTATATTATCCAGCCCTAATTTGTATCTTAGATTTCAGGACGGTCTGTTGGCAAAACTTAGTGTTTTTTAAATTAATTTTTAAGAAGTTCTTTTTTATATATATAAATATATCGTGAATATATATCGTTATCGCAAAAATATTCCATTATATCATGGTATTATTTGAAGACCATATCGCCCACCCCTACACTGTAGTACCTTTAAATGATGCATTTACACTGTTTGTACCTTTAGTAACCAATAATGTACGTCTACTTTAAATTTGTTCCTGAGAGTGTATGTGTATGTAGTCGTCTTTTTTTTTAATTAATATTGAAATATATAGTATTGAATATGTAAGTGTTATCTACTTAAAAAGCTTTTGCTGTCAAAGATGTTGGCAGCAGAAGAGAAGGAAGAAAGGAGGAAAGATTAAAACTAATGATGGAGAGAGGGAGAGAATGTAGCAAGTACACATTTCAGAAACTGTGGATAAAGTAGTTGGACAACGTATGCATGATTGCAGATATTGAATGTCATTGATCAATAAGCAGAAGATTGAAAATATGGCCTACAGCAGAGATCTTCAAATCAAGACCTTGGATCCAGGTTCCAGTCTGGAATTTAACTATTGGCTGGCTGGTATCATGCTATAGCTGCAACCACTAATGCACCTGACTAGTCAAGTATTCTGTCAACAGAACAGAATGCTCACGGACCACCCTACAGATGAGCTCTGGTGTAAGCCCCAATGTCTTTAGGTCCTAGCACAGACCCTGGCCCTATCTCTGACTGGAATATTTCACCTGAGAGTCCAAAATCAGCTTGTTAGTATTCAGAAGCCTGGCTGTAAATCATCCACCCACACAGGGTTAATTAGTGGAAGTGTATTTCCTGACAGCTTTGTTAATGAAAGATTGCTGAAATGGTCAAGTAGTGGATCAAAGCACAACTCTCACCAAAGCACAAATGACGAAATTTTAGCATATGATCTTTCATAAGTCATATTCATTAGTGTACCTGTAGTGGCACATCATGTCTGCCAAGGAAGGCATGGGTGTTGCTGAGAGACACTGTCTGCAGAAAGCATATACACCACAGACACAGAGGATCTTGTACAGTCTGTGGATTGGAGCAGGTCAGGGTGAGAGGGAGAAAAAGAAAATGTTAAAGAAAGAGCTGTTTTGTGTATGTATGAGCTGTTAAGAATGTTTTGTGTATGTGTGTTTGTAAGAAAGTCTGTCTCTGGAGGATTTGGTTTTATATGCTGCAGAATGAAGAGATACAGAAAGTGAAAGCGCATTAAAGTTCAGGGTTAAGGTGAGAGAGATTTATATTATAGGAAATGTGTGTGTGTGTGTGTGTATAGAGAAACATTGGTTATACACATTCTGTAAAGATTTTTTCCCATAGAGATGTTTAGAAATTATCCTTGTCAATCATTTCTACAAGTATTTGTGTGTGTCTGTTTGATATGCTCTGTGGAGATCTTTCAGACTTTGTGCATGTCTTAAATATGAATTGAATGGCATGTTTTTTAGTTGTTTTTTTTTTTTTTTTGCCCCATCTGAAACTGATTTTTATGAATCATAATTTCTTAGGGTGTTAATAAGTATAGTTTTGTAAGAAGCAGCTTTTCTTCTTGGCTGTAAGTACAACTGTCATGAATTTCAGTCATGAAATGAAATGAAATCTAGATACATGTATTTTCCTCAACCCAAAGAAATCAAATGCACCCAGTTCACATTCTGTTAAGCATAGGACTAATAAAGCTTACACTTGTGGAAAAAATAGATTAACATAAATAATAAAATAATTCTAACAAACTTTCTAATTATTATGCAATGGCCATCGACAAGAAATGGTTCATTATTTTATTTTGCAATAACCTGTAGGCAAAGAATATATCAATTATTAAAGGGGACATATTATGGAAAAACTCACTTTTGTTCAGTGCTTGTGCTCAATATTTGAGTAACGTGCTTATCTATCTATCTATCTATCTATCTATCGCTCAAACAATGAATCACTCGCTCATTTGGGCAATTCCTTTTTAATCCTTGGCCTTATGTATTTGCTGTGTACCTTTATTTCTACTTTTGAATCCATGCACAGTTGGGATCTGTTCTTGCTCTTCCCTCTCAGTTCTGGTCTTCAGGCCGACAGCTCTTCCCTAATCCGCAACACGTTGTCATGACGATTTTGTAAACAAGCCTAAACCGGCCAATAGAATTCCAACTCCCCTTGAGCCAGTAGATCCATGCCTGTGGCTGATAACTGGTCACTATGGAGACGAACGTCTCTGGCCCTCATGAAAGAGTTTTGTAGGCCACACCAGCTGATGAACTCTTTTTAGAGAGGTAGGCATAACTCAGCTTTTTCCCCACAGAGAAAAACACCAGACTCATCTGGAGTATGACAACCAAATCACCAGACCCATTATAAACATACCCTTATTACTGCTAACAGACGGATCAGAGAGTAAACAACAAACTGGGGCCATATAAAGAAAAACTGATCATCTTTTATCTGCCACATCCCGTTCAGACCAGTCTGTTCAGGCACTGTGCAACACAAATGTGTCGAACACAAAAGTACAATAAAGTTCAGTTTAAGCTTATTAAAAGCAATGTTCACGATTTAAATAAAAAAAAAAACTTTTATAGAATATATGGCTGTTCGGATATTCATCCATTGAATAGTTATTTGGTTTTTAATTTTTTAGATTTGGGTATTTGTCTTTTTTTTTATTTTTTATTTTTTTTTATTAATGTGGCTATTGATAAAGGCAATGCTCCATTTCAATATATCAGCTTCAACTTATACCTCGAATTACACAAGACCACTTCCATGAAGCTCTGGTTAACTGGTGTACTCTGTGCCTTTAGCTACACCGTGTATGTGTGAGTTAGTTGGAGCTGCAGCACAGACTTGGGATTTTAAAGCAGGCGTCGGACACAGATTTTCTGACAGACAAACCCCCCCACGACACACACACAAAATATTTGAATATTTGTAGAATTATGCGAGTTAAGCGAAAAATGGCAATCAGGCCAGCCTTAGTTTCCTCACCATTTGCTAGCTCTCCAGTCCGTTTGTATGCTTGAAACTGGTCTAATGTGTTTATGAAACCCTGGTGTCTCTGTCCGGTATGCTAGGTTTTCTCTCTCTTGGCTCATGGCAGGGAAAAATCATCTGGAATTTTATAGACAACGGAGAAAACTTAATGTTGAAAATCATGAACAGGGACAGAGGATGATGCTCTATTGCTGCTCCACAGATGGGCAATATTGACTGACTTTTCCACATTAAGTAATCCAAAACAGCAAAAGTCTGCAGATTTAGGAAAGCTAAGTACATGGAAGGGACCACTAACAAAGTGCTGTAAAACTAAACACGTAGAGTTACAAATGAGTTTACAGACCAAATTCAGATCAAATTCAGCCACGTACAAACATTTCTGAACATAAACAAACCAGAAAGAACTGCAGTTCCCCACAATCGTAGATTATTATTATTATTATTATTATTATTATCGTTACACTTATATAGCGCCTTTCTAGACACCCAAGGACGCTTTACAATCTACACTGCTCAGAACGCTCAATTCACACACACTGGCGAGAAGCGGCAGCCAAACGCGCACAGCGTACTCTCAACCAGAAACGACCGTCCACCTGGAGGACTGCATCGGGCACTAGGGTAGATGTTCCCTTTAAGCATCAGTGGACATAACTGTACCTTATGTGACTCAGTATCAGTACCCAATATACCAATGTTGTGTTTTGAAAAGGAAAAGGAATAAGTATTCATTATAATGTCTGTTCCTTACACATTTTGTAATACAGCCCCAGAAAAAACTTGATGGTCCAATGGTAAATCCGATGAGGAAGATTTTCCCTAACTCTGAGTTTAGCTGTTCATAGGAGATGTATGTACATTTTTGTCTTCTTTACTTTGCACACGCAAGAAAAATGCGTAGCAAGCTTCATGGAATGCATGAAGTTTCCATGGTTGTGCAGCTGCATTCTTATGGAGCCAATGACTTAAGTATTTGACTCTGAATTTTTAATATTTTATTAATATAAATATAAATATTTAAAATTTTATATGAATTATACTTGTCTGAATTTTGTTTATCTTAATGATATTAATCTGAATATTTTATGGGCAGCATGGTGGTGCAGCAGGTAGTGTCGTTGCCACACAGCTCTAGGGCCATGGGGTTGTGGGTTTGAGCCCTGCTCCGGGTGACTGTCTGTGAGGAGTTTGTTGTGTTCTCCCCGTGTCCGCGTGGGTTTCCTCCCATTTTCCAAAAACACATGTTGGTAGGTGGATTGGCGACTCAAAAGTATCCATAGGTGTGAGTGAATGTGTGAGTGTGTGTTGCCCTGTGAAGGACTTGTCCTGCCCCCAGTGAATCCGGGTGTGCTCCAGACCCACTGCGACACTGAATTGGATAAGCTGTTATTTTGCACTAAAACTGGCCAAATCTACAAATTGCATGTTTTTATTTATTTATTTTTTTTATCACAAATTGTATACGAGGCACCTGTATTTACATTACACAAAGCTTTTATAATCAGAGGTTTATATAGAAATTAAATATTTCTACATAAATGGATCCCAGCGATTACCTGTTATTACTATCTGGTTAATAAATATATAGTCGTGTTTTGGTTTAGCTAAGTTAAAAATATCACATTTGATATGTAATAATGATCTGACCATTTCTCGTGTAAAGGAGTGCCATTTGTTTACAGTGTCTCTTTTTAAACATGCTGAAGTTTGGGGGGAAGCTAAACTTGCCGTAATGATATAATACAAACGTCTTGCTGGTCAGGACAGTTTATGGTCATGGAAAGCCTGACTGTCGGTCAAAACTCTATGAAGATGCTGTGTGATTTTATAGAAATACTGGTTATTCACTATAAATATGGCACAGTACCTGACCTCATCACAGCTCTCATGGCTGAATGCAAGCAAGTCCTCACAGACATGGTACTAAGTGTGTAACAGTGCTACACAAAAGACACTGTCCTCCTGGAAATATATGCATACAGTGTGTGGACACGCCTTTATTTTCCTTATCTTCTGAAATTAAGGATGTCTACAGGTAGCCTTTTTCCAGCAGCAATAAGCTTCTATTTTCTAGGACAGATTTCAAGTAGATATTGTTATATTTCTGTGAGGATTTGATTGCATTCAGCCATGTTGGATATTTAGTTCCGTATCACCCAAGCCATTTCAAGTCATGGAGCTGCTTCAGAGTAGTTTAATTTCATGCTTTTCTTTGAAGATTATACAAGTTGTATGTGCACAACTGAATGTCTGATCATGTTGACTGTGCCTTAAAGTAGCTAAATGATTTTAAGAGGTGTTCGTAAAACTTTTAGAGATACAGTGCATGTTCTGTGCTATAGATTTAGTGGAAGATTGTGTGGAATTTTAATTGCTGAACCATTCCTTTTTCTCCAGTTGAATGTGGCATTCATAGAACAACAATCACCAGCTGCTTGTCTTTGAGTAATTACAGCAGGGCCGTAAAAAAAGGCCACTTATGCACACACTAATGTCAGCATATCTGTGTTTGTGGTAGGGTCTTTAGGTACGAAGGTGCATAGACCCCCCCCCCCCCAGGGTAAAACCAGAAACAATTTTTTAATTTAATTTATTTTAATTTTATATTATAATGCTTTATTTTATTCCTTCATTCCTTCATTCTTTTATGTTACCCTTACAGGTAATTTGCCTTGGTAAGTGATAAAATATATCTTTGCCCTCCAAAGAAGGACATATATCTCCACAACAGTAGTTTTTAGAAAGCTAAAACCTTCTTCATTTTCAATGGAAGTCATTGTAAAGAGATTTTATTTTTTATACAAGTAATTTTGGAGTATTTCTATTGGTCAATTTATTTAGAAATTTTTATATGCTGTGTTGTAATGATGTAGTAAACAAAAAGTGACACATTTTTCTTTGTACAGTGACATTATAAAATTTGGAAATAGCAACTATACATTGCAGAAAGAAATTAACAATTGTTCATTCATTCATTCATTATCTGTAACCCTTATCCAGTTCAGGGTCGCAGTGGGTCCAGAGCCTACCTGGAATCATTGGGCGCAAGGCAGGAATACACCCTGGAGGGGGGGCCAGTCCTTCACAGGGCAACACAGACACACATTAACTCACACTCTCACACCTACGGACACTTTTGAGTCGCCAATCCACCTACCAACGTGTGTTTTTGGACCATGGGAGAAAACCGGAGCACTCGGAGGAAACCCACACGGACACGGGGAGAACACAACAATTGTTGTGCTATCAGGAGCTCTGCTGTCAGGTTATGACTGTTAAAATATATATTTTTAGAACAGGAAATTAAGATGCCTATTGTGTCTAGACAATTTAAAAACAGACTGTTTAAGTGTCATGATAATAACATTCATATCTCTTTGGTAATACATCTTATTCCACTTAAATGATACTCAACCAATACGGGAGAGGAAGGTAGATATGAGAGAGATTCACATGCGGAAAAAATAGAGTTGAAACGCCCTCTAGTGGAGACGAAATGGTTTTGCGGGGTTTTTGTTGAATCAAGTGCAAGGCCTCGTTTCCCAGAAAACTGGAGGCAGTTTATAATTGCGAACCCTATTTCTAAACGTGAATGAATGTAGAGCACAGTGGTGTTCATATCACTGAAACATTATATTTAATTGAAAATGGTACAAACAGAATAATTCAAATGTTGAAACTAAAAGTTGGGCTGGGGCAACAAAAGACTGGTAAAGTTGTGTAATGCTATTGGCAATAGGTCAGTGACATGACTGGGTTTAAAAAGATCATGTCAGAGAGGCACTTGCAGTAAAGTAAAGATAGGGAGAGGTTCACAACTCTGCGAAAGACTGCGCAAATTGTGCAACAATTAGTAATAGTAATATAAAAGCAGCTTGACTTGAGCAGCTGAAATCACACAAGAAAGGGGGAAATTCACTTTCAATACTACAGTTAGTCTCTAACGTCTCTAATATAGAGTTTAAATGATTTATACATTTTTTTTGTCTACATTTTGCACAGCATGCTAACTTTGTTTTGGAAATGAACTAAAATGTGTTGAAGGGCAGCACGGTGGCGCAGCAGGTAGTGTCGCAGTCACACAGCTCCAGGGACCTGGAGGTTGTGGGTTTGATTCCCGCTCCGGGTGACTGTCTGTGAGGAGTTGGTGTGTTCTCCCCGTGTCCGTGTGGGTTTCCTCCGGGTGCTCCGGTTTCCTCCCACAGTCCAAAAACACATGTTGCAGGTGGATTGGCGACTCAAAAAGTGACCATAGGTGTGAATGTGTGTGTGTGTGTGTGTGTGTGTGTTTTGCCCTGTGAAGGACTGGCGCCCGCCTTGCGCCCAATGATTCCAGGTAGGCTCTGGACCAACCGCGACCCTGAACTGGATAAGGGTTACAGATAATGAATGGATGGATGGATGGGCTAAAATGTGTTGAGCATGGAGAGGCCTTTATTCCCTAATATTCCAATTTTGTCATTTTCCGACAGCATTACTTGGAAGACGTGTGTTGTGATTTTTTTTTGAGCACTTTCAAATGTAGTTTTAATTTTCTGTATACTTCAATTATTAAATTCTGGCAACATGTATTTAGTGTTTAAACTGGCCATCAGCCAGTTATTTTTTTTCTCTTGAACTGTAAAGAGTAATTTATTCTGTTTGCTAATTTGACACTGCAAACTTTTTGACATTTAGCATATTATTTTGGACCTTGAAAAATCCTAAAGAGGCACAACCCCTATCTCTAGCTGCACTCAGGAAAAAGGTACACTATATTATTGATCACTAAAGGTACAAACAGTGTAAATATACCTTTAAAGTTATAATAGTGGTGTTAATGGTACACTACATTCTCTCCTTTTTTTGTCACAGAAAGATGTAAGATAATACAGCAAAAGTGCTGGAGATTAAATGTGGCTTATGAAATCAGCACATTTTTAAAATCTACAATTATAACAGCATAAGGTGCAAATATGTTATGCAGTATATGTACAACTGAGGGAACTACCATAGAGACAGCAAAAGGTACGGCCACAGAGACAGTTTTTCTGCTATAATGATAAATGTTCGCTGTATTAAGAAGTTCACTTCAATTAAGTAAGTTATTAATATATAAGTAGTATTTTTTTAAGCTGCTACTTCAAAGCATGGGTGTAGAGTATCTATTCCACATTTGATTAGGTGGCATTTATAATAATAATAATAATAATGATATGTTACATTTATATAGCTCCTTTCTAATACCGAAGGACTCTTTACACAAAGAAGAGGGAAAGGAAAAGGGAAGACACTTATACCTGCAGAGTGCAGACGTACTGAGAGAAGAGGTAGGTCATTAGCTGGGATTTAAAGGACAAAAATGGAGACAACGACTTTGTATTAAAGATTTCCAGAGCTTGGGTGACATAACAATGAACAACAGCGGTAGCTCATTTAAATTTTGTGTACTGACAAAACAGTTTAAGCTGGGCTAAGAGTATTCAGATGTTAATGTACTTGGTTAAAGGCTGCTGAAATCTTTGAAAACACAGTGCATTGCTGAAGGCCTGAAGTAAGTTTGTGTGTGTGTGTGTGTGTGTGTGTGATCAAAGGTGAGATGTGTTTTAGAGAAGTGTTTGTGCTGTTGTGTATGCTGACAGATTCAGCCTTGTTAATGTGGGTTTCCACAGCTATTATGGTTTTTATAGAGCTGTCAACATTAACATGTTAAATTTTAACGTTAATGTTACATATTTTAACACATTCGGCCACAACTACCCCTCATAATTCAATACATTTTACAGAGCCTAGTAATGTATTAGCGGTTTTATTAGGCAATGTAAACACAGTGCCTCTACTGTCCGAAGGTACATTACATTATTAAAAAGAATCCTATATATTGTACACATTAAAAATCTAATTACAAATCTTATAACTCTTTTGAGACCTGCTCCAGGTGAATGTGTGAGTGTGTGTCGCCCCATCCTGGGTGTGTTCCCGACCTGTGCCCCCACCCCCACAAATCTCCTAATTCAAGTATCTTAAATCCACTCTGAAATGTTATATATAACTACAATAAAGTGAAGAGAACAATTTCTTCAAACCTGTTTGTAATACATACTCTACCCTATATATTTATTTGTTTTACATCTCTTCAAAAATTAAAAAAGAAAATTATAGCATTTTAGCTTAGGATGAGTTATAATTAATCACAGAAAGTCATTGTTGTTAATGTAATTAAATGTTTGATTTAATTACATGAAATAATTGATTGACACCACTAGTTGTTATGAACAAAAAAATCAGGAAAAAAATCAGAGAATAGACCTGTATATGTAAGAGGCACCCCTATACACTGCATAAAATCTGTGACCTCACTGGGTAGGCCAAAGGGATCTGTGTATATTAGAGAATCTCTTTGTGTGTATGGGGGTGTGGTTGGGAGTTCTTCTATAAAGTCTATAAATAGCACCTTTACAGTGGCCCTGGCTGGCCTGAATTTGTATTTGAGACCATTCTGTTTTGGTGAGAGCAAAAAAATAAAAAGTGCAGATTTTTCCCCTTTGAGTCTCTCTCTCTCTCTCTCTCTCTCTCTCTCACTCACTCACTCACTCACTCACTCACACACACACACACACACACACACACACGCATGCATTGTCTTCTTTATCTGTCTCTTTTTCTGACCCTTACAATGTTTTTTTTTTTTTTTTTTTTTTTTTTTCTTTCTCTTTCCTTCTAAATGTCTCTTACTGTCTTTCGGAAGTTTTGAAACAGGAAGCTGAAGCGGGGGGTGGTGGTGTGGGTTAGAGAATAAGATTGTTCTGAAAGTGTGTGCGCTTGTCTGCTCTGAGTGTACTGTTGGCCGAGTGCAGGCACGTAGGGATGCAGAGGTGTGTGCAGATGAGCAGGCGAAAGAGTGGATTATAATGCTGGGCTCCAGGGGGAAATGGGTGGTGCCCCCCACCCCACCTCCAGAGGCCATGCCCAGGTAGGATATTGTCCTTTATCTTTGTGTGTTTTTGTGCATGCCTGGTCACAGATTAGTTTACTAAGCCTGAGTCAAGGAGAACTTATCTGTTCTTCATTTGGAATATATGTGGGATAAAAGCTCAGTTCACCAGAGATCTGCATGTGTGCTTGACAGTTTGGGATTTGAAAGGGTTTTTTTTTTTTCGATTCATTGTGAGATTATTAGCCGAGGGCATTCACAACTATATATAAACATGTAGTACTATGAATTTTAGCCAGAAAATTGGAGTTTGGTTTAGTCATGACAGAGGCAGTTGGAATGTGAGATGCGGGGCTGATTAGACCCTACTAAACATCCCACACTTTGAAACAATAAGTGATCAGCAGCTGAGACGTCTAAAGGTCTGTTTGCAAAAATATTCAGTTTATTTTTTAAATGACTGACAATATACACACAGTACGTTATGGCCACCTCGCTGTTTGGAATTGTGGGAATTACCATATTTCATAAAAAAATCCTTTTAGTTTGATTTTTTACATTTATTTTATATTTAAATATAAGCTTGATGAAGTATGTAAATATTAAAAGTGCTTAAAAGCATACTGTTAACTCCTCAGCCCGTATAGTGTATGTATGGATAACCAGTTAATAACAATGCTAATAAATTAATTAAAAAATATATACAAATATAGATTTTTATGAATCTGCCTGTCCAAATTTTAAATTGAGTGCACTGAACTAAAGACAGTGCCCTGTAAAAAAAAATCAGTCATTGACAGCTGTTGTAAATGAGGTATACTGAAATATTGAAAATGTGCTTAAAAATCATATCATTGTTATTGAAACTTTTTCTATTGCGATATAAATTGATACTGAATTATTGTCCAGCCCGTCCTATCCAGCCTGAAAGGGTTTAACCTCATCCAGTCATGCTGATGTCATAAGCAATGTTATTAGTTAGAAGTTGCCATTTTGTAGTGAAAGATACTGCTGTTCCCCATTAGGTAGACTAAGGTTGATTTCGCCACTCAGAAAGGAACACTATACCAATAAAAGTTATTGGGCATGAATGCATGCATTACATAAGTCTACCTCTGCAACATGATTAAACTGTAAGTACCTCTGGAGGTCAGTGTAATGTGTAAATACACCGTGACAAGTTGTTTCATTCTAAGGCAAAAATAAAATCATACAAAATAAATGTTTTTATTAGTATGTAATCATAGACAGTCGCAATATGTAGAACGATAATAGGCATAAAAATATATTGCACTTTAAGCAAAATGTAGGATAAGGACACTTTATTACCATGTACATATGTAGATTACTATTTTATCTGCAGGAACATCAAGTTCACATTGAAAGTCATTAGTCACAAAGTTTGTCAGTTGCTAGAGCCTTTTTTTTGTGGGTGTTTAAATATGTGTTAGCGGTGTGCAAGCTGTTTTGACACACCACTTAATTTCAGCTGTTTCCACTTCTCTAAACATGGCTGACTGCTTCACACTGTCCAGCCATCGCATTTCAACAAAAAAGTTGCCTTTACCTGGGGAGCAGACTAGTTTCTCTGGGAATATTCTTTTGCAGCCTTTTGCTTTCGAACACGTGGCATAAAGAAATATTCAGTAGGGTATATTAAATGTAAGATGTGTTAAGTTGTATGATGTAATATTGTTTCAGCTTTATTTCATGTATGAATTCATGTATATTGCAAGATTGTATGTGGTCAGTGTAGTTTAGCTTCAGTTTGTTAACCACAAGGGGGAGCCCTTGGGCAAAAAAGCAAGAGAAAAAAAAAGTCTGGATGTGGCCTATGGAAGTCTTAGGGTCTATGTATTTTTTCCTGTACTCCAGTGATAATTGTCATAAGTAACGTGTGATGTAAGCGTGACTCCTAGAGTGTTGATTTGTAAGCCGTACTTTATTTGCATGTCTCAATGAGAACAGCACGTATACATATATAGTACAGATTTGATTTTATATTCCAATTATTTTATTTATAAATTATATATATGTATGTACTGTTCTGCATTAACTTCACATATGGTATGTTGTTTAATAACATACAAGTAAGATTATTAACATAGTGGTTCTAAGCTTTAAATATGATTCTATGTAATGCTGTGTCTCCATGATGGAGGACAAACTCCTGCTTCTTTCTGTGGGTCAATAGCAGGTCAAAATCAGCTGCCAGGTCTCACACACAGAATGGCGGAGCTGGCAGAAGAATAGCTGGAAACAGTATGTGGTTTGCGGTCAAACCGTAATTGTGTATAACTCCAATGCTGCTGACATCACATCCTTCCTGCACAGGAAGTCTGTAGTGAGAGAGTGCAGGAGAGAGGAGAAAGGCTCCATTACAGTGTGTGCCAGAATCTGTGCATGTACTGCATACAAATAGAAAAGTTGCCATCCATCCATCCATTTTCCACCACTTATCCGGGTTAGAAAAGTTGCATATCACCCAAATACATGCTGTATATCTAAACTGTATATAAAATACTGTCTAAAACAGAGAACATCTTTGTCCATGTCCTGTTTGTATGTTCTAGTGCTAATTTTCCATTTTCATATTTATTTCCTTTTTTCAGCAACAGCTTCTTAAAGCTAAAAATCCTTTTCAAACCACGATGAATAGATAGACAGATTTTGTGGGGTTTCCATTTAATCTCAATTTTAAATGGAAACAAACTTTTGGTCAAATTCTGTCAGTTCATTAGTCTAGGTAATTTTGGCACAGTGTAAATGACCTACTGAAATTGAATAAAAAAAAAAATAACATATTGTGCATGCACGCGTGTTCATATGCATGCATTCTACTGTGCTGTGTGGGTTCAACACTCTTATTTATGTAACTTGCGTGGGAGTAGAATCTAAAACCTGCTATACATACAGATATAGAGAATCATCACTGCAACACACATGCACACACACTCACTCCCCCACACAGACATCCTTCTCTCTTGACTATTCAGCAAAAGCACACTGACAGACTTTATTAACAGCAGATAATACACTCATGCTTTCTGTAGCTTACATTCCTGGTTTGCAATGTATATATGTGTGTGTGTGAGAGAGATGTGTATGTGGAGTTTTTGCAGTATAATCAGTAGCTAATAGCACCCACATAATGTCCTAATTAGCAGACAGTAAAGCCGCTGCCAGGTTCTGTGTAATTATAGTTGAATGTGCACTAAATGAAACTGCTAATTGTCACTTTTGAAGTTTGCATAGTTGAGAACTGCAGGGGTTGTACTTTTCTAGCTGAAATGTGGATACTAATGATTAAATGGTATATTTATAAATGTTAACAACAATGATAGTGGTAATAGGATTAGTGTCAACACCTATTACAGAGGAGAGAATAGTAGAGCATTAGATTAAAAAATAACTAATATATATATCAGTCAGGCATATATAAGGGCAGCTATAATTGGGGTCCTGCATATGTGTCTCTGTACTGAGTTTGACACTTCCTGGTCTAGTTATAGTGCCTCTGAGCAAAGCCGGCTGTGTGTGTGTGTGTGTGTGTGTGTGTGTGAGAGAGAGAGAGATAGGCGTGTATATGTGTACAAATAGTGTGTGCGGCAGCAGTACAGTGGAGACACGCTTCAGCAGTAAGTCACACCTCTGGAGGAGAGAGTGTGAGAGAAAGAGAGAGAGAAAGATGTCGAATAGGAAGATAGGGAGAGAAGTTGTGGGAGTTATTCTTAAAGGTTTATGACCCTTCGTTTGAGTTAGTGCAACAAGTTCATAGACAAGAGGAAGAAATACAGAGGGAGAGAAAGAGAGAGAAGGAAGGAATCCAGGATGGCAGCAGGAATGCTTTGCTTTGCTTACGGGATTTAATCTGCTGTCAGTAGAATGGGACACTGAGGCTGAAACACGAGTGCAGCCCTTCTTTTCTTCTTTAGTCCCTCCATCCCTTCCTTCCCTGCATCTGCTTTTATCGGGAGGAGGAGCGGCATGGTGCAGTCCTGCAGCCGGACACTCTCCTCCACTCAACTTTCTTATTAGTGCAATGAGGGTTCCCATAATGGACCCCAGAGCGAGACTGGACGCTGCCGCTTGAGCAATGGCCGAAGCGGCCGACGAGCAGCTCCAGCAGCTCCAGCAGCTGCCGGGGTCAGAGGTCACAACCTCTCTGACCTCCAACTCGGCTTCCTCCTCCAACTCTGACCTGCCCTGCTCTGTACCGGATGAAGGGGAAAGAACAACCGGGGGCCATCGCCACGGCAACAAGAGCTTCACTGGCCTGCGGCTCTTTGGAAGGAGGTGAGTGTGGAAGCGAGAGAGGGATTTGGGTCAGGAGATGAATGTGAGGAGAAATGGATTGATGGATGGATAAGTGGATGGATGGATGCAGGAAAATCTACATTCTTACAAACTAAGAAGAATTAATCATTCTATCTTAATTCTCACTCATGTCTTTTGGGTGTGGGAATGTATGAGTAAATAGATGTATGGAATTGATGCATAGATAATTAATTATATCCTGCTGGATGCATAGATTGACGGACAGAGACTGATGAATCATTCGAACACCATTAATTGTTATTTTCCCCATGCATGGTAACCTGCTTTGGTTTAAGGTGGGAGGTTTACAGAAGCCAATATCTTCAATTAGCTGTGTTTTACGTGTTTACCAAAAGTTTGCAGATAATTCCTCATCTAACTTCTCCTGAATAGAGGGTTATTAAAATGGATGTGTGTGTGCAACAGCTTCTGCACTGAGAACTTGAGTGTAAACTAGATGCTGGAAGACTGCTGTGAATTTTTTAATTGAACTAAGCCAACTTAAATGAGGTCAGCTACTGATGTTGGGTAATTACAACCCCATTTCCAAAAAAGTCTGACATTTTGTGACAAGTTATAAAGTCAAGAATCTGTGACTGTGAATTCTCTTGAACCTACATTTAAAGGTTTTTACACTGACCTGTAAAAGGGAGAATAGATCCTCTGTCTTTGCTCCTCCAGGCTCAGCATTACAGAAACCTTACTGTGTAACTTTGGTGGAGGGTAGGAAACCATTCCTAACCCCAGCACTTGATTTTAGGACAGTGCTGTACAACTTGATTACACTCTGCAGCTGTATGGGTAGCCAGGAGGAAAATTTTACCTATTTTTCTCATTGAAATTGATTGAATTGACTCAAATTGATTGTAAGTTTTAGACAACTACAAACTTTTTGAGAGTTGCTAAATAGTTAAGAAATATCAAGTGTCAATGCAAAATTGCAAAGAATTCTAGGTCCTTCACTTTCATATTATGAAATATTTTGGAAAAATTCAGGGAATCCAAAGAAGTCTCATTTTGTAAGCAAGGGCAGGCACCACTGTTGAGTCTGACCTTTGGGTTCTCAGTACTTTGAGTACTGCATGAGGAAACAGTCATGCTACTTTGATAAATATGAGGAATACATTGGAAATACCGCTCTTATTTTAAAAAGCTCATTCTTACAGTACCGGTACTCATTATATGGAGTATTGTACCATTTCTAATGACAAAGTATTGAGATACTTTTCTAGTATCGATATACCATGCAACGTGTGCTGTGGTCAGATGAGTTGATTCTGATGAGCTTGTTTATGTGGAAAAAAAAAATTAACATCAATTTCACTGTACCAATCCGCACTGCTCTCTATGATCAACTGGTACCAGCACACACTAACACTCTGCCACCACCACCAACAATTCAGTGTCCCTGCAGCGCTCAGAATGATCCATCACCCAAATCCTACCTGCTCTATGAGGGTCCTGACCATTGGTGAACAATGTCAAAGGAGACAAAAAGTATGCAGAGCAATATGTGGACTACAGTCTGTCATTGTAAAACTTTAAGTCCTCCTATACATTCAGTGGAGCCGATAGAATGGGCAGAGGAGTGTAGATACAAAGAGGTGTTCCTGATGTTATGGCTGATGGGTGTATGCTGTTATCAAGGCAAGGTCTTTTCCTGGGAAGTCCATGTTTATATCAGCAAAACAATGCCAGGCCTCATAATGCATGTGCTGCAGCAGCGTGGCTTTTGTGCATGACTGAGATGACCGTTAAGCAGCTGATGTCTTGATTTCAAGCCAGAATGGGCAAAAATATCATTTGCAAAAATGCAACAATTCATATCTTCAGTGGCAAACTATTCATTCATTCATTCATTCATTATCTGTAAGCGCTTATCCAATTCAGGGTCGCGGTGGGTCCAGAGCCTATCTGGAATCATTGGGCGCAAGGCAGGAATACACCCTGGAGGGGGCGCCAGTCCTTCACAGGGCAACACAGACACACACACACATTCACTGACACACACACACCTACGGACATTTTTGAGTCGCCAACGTGTGTTTTTGGACTGTGGGAGGAAACCGGAGCACCTGGAGGAAACCCACGCAGACACGGGGAGAACACACCAACTCCTCACAGAGTGGCAAACTAAATATTAGCAAAATGGAAATGCATGTTTTGTCATTGCACAATGATGGTATAATATTTAAAGAGACTACTGACGCATCACTGTTCCACATTTTTCTAGTATTTAACAAGATTTCCCACCTTTTTATGCATATGGAATTGTAGTTTTTGTTAAAAATAAATCCACACCAACTCTGTTTCCAAAGGTACTGCTTTGGAGCTCCATCACTTCAGAGAATGCAGCACATAATTCTTGCGTATAACGATATGTGTTTATTTACAGTTCAGAACACTGATGTGTGATCACTATACAATGTGTTTAAGGCAATAAAAATGTGTGAGAATATTATAGATGAGAAGGGTGGAGAGATGTGTGGGTGGATGGAGAGATAAACAGATAGTCACTGATGGATGGACTGATATTAACTATATTCATATCATTACTACAAAGTAGAACTGCAGTCTCTTCACATAATGTGGAAACGGGTAACATTCAATACATCCAGGCCCTCAATATGGTGCTCACAATAATCAAAAGGAGTATATGCCATGCATGGTGTAACTGGAGACAGGCGGCTTTAGTGTTCAGAAAGGAAACCACATTAACCCATTAGGCCCCACAAGACACAAAGCTGTGGCAGGAATATAAGAATTGGGCAGTGGTAGAAAAAACAAACCCAAAAACAAAACATACACCCTGTTGGGCTCTGGACTTATGAACTTGAAAATACATTTTTAAAGATGGTCCTCCATATTTCTGTCAGTGTTTTTGCATTTAATCATATATTAATTGAATTTGATAGATATAATTTGTTTATTTTTTATTACACTCTTTAATATAGGCTTTAATATATTACTATTTCCTAAAGTATTTTTAAATGTTTTATTTTAGTATTTCAAATATTCTGTGAATTAAAAAGTATAAATGAATAATATAAAGACAAATATAGAAATAATCTTTATATTTCTCTGTAATTCAGATCTATCTCCAACATGACTAATTTTTTTCTCTACATTTTTACGTAGTTTCCATTTTTAAATGTGTAGCTGTTTCATCACTTTTTGGTTTTTCAGTCTCCTAGTACCGTAAAAATGTAGATCTGATCTTGGTTAAGTTAATATTAGTTCATTGTCTTTAGCAAAAACAGTATTCACTTTCTTGAATTTCGCTAGTGTGTGTGTGTTTGTTTATCAGAGCTGTATGTGTAATAGCAATGCAGAAAAGCTGCATGTTTAAAGCTATCCAGCCGAGTGTGTTGTTGTGTGAGAGAGTGGGGGAGAGATAGAGAAATTAATCATACTCATAATATACGTCAGAATATTCCAAAACAATTAGAAATGACACAGAAAATCACACCTCTCTCTCTTTCACTCAGACAGAAGTTATGTTATTATGCAAATAACTCAGGCCACCCTTAATTTACCAAAAAAGAAAAGTCAGAGTAAAAAATTAAAAACAAAAAATAAAATGAAAAAAAGCATTTTTCCTAAAAAAAAATGTATTCCAGCAATTGTGCAGGACCTGGTAGACCTATTAAAAGTAGCACAATCAGAAATGCTCTACTTATTCAGATCTGCAACCATTTTAAATCTATGACAATACAATATAACAACATCAGCTGCCAAGAACACAAAAGGGGAAAGCAAAGAAGTTGTTACTTGCCTTCTCCAAAGGCACATCTCTTGAAAGGATGGGAAGTTGTAAGTCAAAGGCTGAACTCACTTCAATTCGAAACATAAACTTTACATTTATTGCTGGAAATGTTTTTGTAATTTTCTACAAAAAAAAGTTTAAGCTTTCATTCCTCTTCACAGAAAGGGGAAATATTACACTCCTTTTCCACAAATTAGCAGAGTTCCCTGGGATCATGAAATACCACATGATCAAGCACCAAAACATCATTCTCACTCTGTTTCATGGCTCTATTCAGAACAGTCACACTCAGTGCCTGTTATCTTAAATGGTAAAGAAGCACTGCTCATCTCACCTCTGGGAGTGCTGCAGAAAGCAGCAAAACACAGAAGCTGTTCTTTGAATTGGTTCTCTTATTTCCCCACTCTTGTTTTTGTTATATTTGTTTAGTTCTCATAGCTCTGTGGTCCTATTTTGTTAAATAAAAAATATATATTTCTTTACTCGCCTTTTGTCTGTTTACACAATTTAACCAAGCCTTTGCACTCTTACATAAAAGGAGGAGGGAGTGATACATTTCCAGTGACTACTGAAATTAAAAAGTTCAGAACAGCTGAAACAAACAGCTCTAATCCCATGATTTCTGATGACAGCACATAAAACTCTTTTTTCGTTTTGTAAAATGTGTTGTTTTTGTTTCTTTTCACAAATATGACTAATTTATCACTAACCATGCAAAATGGTTGCTATTTCACAAACACATGTTGGTAGATGGATTAGCTACTCCAAAGTGTCCATAGGTGTGAGTGTGTGTTCCTGCATTACAGCTAGGTATTCCAGGTATTTTCTGGATCCACCATGACCCTGAACTGGATAAGCGGTTACAGACAGTGAATGAATGAATGAACATTCTCCCAGTTTTTTGTCATCTTATGGTAACTGCTGTGTAGTAAAAATGTCATTTTATTCAACAAAACAAAAATAAATAAATTAAGCCTTTTGAATTAAAAGCACCTGAATTGATTTGTTTTGTTCTTGGGGATTATATTGCATCAAAAAATAGTGTATTAATTTTTTTCCAAATAAATGGACAAATGTCATTTTTAATACTACACAACAGTTACCATAATATGACAAAAGAGTAGAAGAATGCTTGAATTATTTATTACACAAAAAGCTTTTAAAACTTATTTTACACCTATATTTATGTTTCTCATGTTGGCCTCATCTCCAATACTTAAAAGGCCAGATGAATTTATTTACAGCTGTGTATGTGTGTGCGCGCGCGCACGTACATATGCCCATGTATTTTTTAATTTCCTTTACTGGCCCTGAGAAGACACAGTGGTGTTCTCTTGTTTTGTGTCATATTTCATCTGCCCTAAGGGGTAGGGGTGTGTGCGTGTGCATGTGCACCTGCACCTTGCTCGGACTCCGCTAACACCTTTGTGACACATCCTAGCTGCCATGAGACTGTGCGGGGCAGTTGTGTACACATTAAAAAAATAGTGTACCTTGAGACAAATCAAAGCTATGAAAGAATATGCCACAGCTGAGACGTCATGACTCAGAAACAAAGCAGCCTAAGGTCTAGAGGGATTTATCTCTGGCATGTGTGTAAGAAGACAGAAAATGCAACCACTAACACTACATTTCTATGTGTGGAAAAACAGATTTACAAATGAAAGACTTGTGAAAGGAGTTGAGCTGTATCAAAGCACAAGATACATTAAATAAATTTTTTAAATGTAGTGGTTCAAGCTTCTTGGTCATTGTCAGCTCTTTATGTCTCTTTATTGTTAGACCCTGGATTAACATTAAAGACATATGTAGCAGTATTTCCATTTTAACTTTGTATGCAAAGAGTGTCTCCAAAGCAAATTGTTAGCCACATTTGGTTAGTCAACTGGGCCTTACATAAACTCGTCATAGCTTTAAAAAAAATATTTTTTAAATTAATAAATTAAATTTAAAGCATACTGCAGAGAATTTGGTTGTACTGCTGTAGTGCAGCCAGCTTTCCCCATTCTTCTTCCCACATTAAATAAATGCGTCAGTAATTATTTTTGAAATATCAATTAATTTAAAGCATTCGCCCAATTCTGATTATCTTTAAAAAAAAATAATAATAATAATAATAATAAAAGCAATTATCTGACAATACAATGTTATTCAAATATCATTGTGCATCACTATTAGATACTACACCATTTGGTTTCATTCATTATGCACAAGTCTATGCATATCCAAACTGTATTTTGCCTCCATTTCTACCCACCACTCTGCAAATCCTCAGTTTGAGCTTACTTGGAAAGCCCCAGCCTGCCATCTCACTGGATCGGTTCCTTAGGTTTGTGGTATATAAAATCCAGGCTATCTGAATTCTTCTTAGGAACACTCTAGTTTCAAAGCAGAAATGCTCAGTCATGCTGATGACTACTTATTTTACATCTTCAAGTGGGGGTCTCAATTGGTGCACCATCTGTATCACCAGGAGATCTCTGGGTGGGTAGTGCTCCTCACCTCTCTCCCATCTCATCAATGGTGTTACATTAGTGGCAGTTCAAAAAGAAGGGCTGGACTGGCTTCATGTTTCTCAGAGAAAGCATGCATTTGCCCCTTTCCTCCTGTGGCTAGTGGCACTGTGTGCAATTAGGGTGGATTTACTGAAAAGGTGGAACTGGAGAAGACTTATTGTTTGGGAGAAGATCAGGGCTAAACAAAAACAAACAAACAAAAAAAAAACGGGATGTGCACTTTAATATTCATTTGGGGCAGATCTTAAATGACAGTTTAAACAAGAAATTTAACAGAACATACAGAGTTTGTCCCTAGGAAAAGGTCTGGGTGCTTAAACTCATTTGGTGAGTTTGCTTGTTCAGTTACAGTAATGGAAGCTGATTGCATCAGGTGTTAGGACCTGCTGGTTGGAGCTTTAATGCTCAGTGGTCTGTTCAGCACCCTCCAGGTTTCATCACCTTAATGTGAGCCAAGGGTTCACTTCCTGCATGTGCTGGCACACTCTCCAGCTGCTTAGAGCTTACCATTCTGGAGATAGATGTGTGAATTTGCTGGATGTTTGTGTGTATGTGTAGAGTGTTGATCTCATTAATGGATGCACAATGGATGCAGTTGATCTGAGACCAGTTGGGATGAATCTCAGAGAAAAACATGTCATTCAAATATAATTACGGAGTTGCACCAAGACACTAAGGGGTGTGTGTTTCAGATTAGGATATCCATTTCTCTGTTGTCAGGCTCCATGGTGTGGATGTGCACTGTTATAAAGACACCAAGAAAAAAGTGGAGTTACATTACAGAAGTGATGGAGGACTAGGCCTGTGTCAAATCTAGAATCCCCTTTTTTTTTTTGTATTGTTTCTGTGTTAATCAATGATAAAGCTAGGTCAGGGGGTGAATTATTATGTTTTTGATTTACCATTACGTAGGCCTGTCACAATATCCATTTTTGGTTGATATATTGTCTCTGAAATAACCAAGATAACAATATTATTGTCATTTTAAGACAATTTATGCCACTAATATGATGAAAATGGCATAATAATACAATTACACCCTTTAAAAAGGAACACAGACAATTCTGGAGAACTACTATTGTCACTGCAAAACAAACTCTTGAATGTTCTGAATGCTCCACATCATTTAAGGTGGAACCATTTGTTTAAGAAGCTGACCTTAGCTTGTGTATGGCTTAAGGTAAATTTTTCTGTACATTTATATTCACTGTTTGAATTGCCACAGAATCTCATTTCTTGAGCTGTTTTATAGCACTTTCAGTCAGCGTTTACTTTCATGGAAAGTTAATGGTCAGAGTCAATACTTAAATAATACACCTGAAAGAGCAAAGTCCATAATACCCACTTGTTATAAAACATGTACAGTATTACAGAGATTCTCTACATGCCGCTAAGTCTAGATATCTTTCAGGATTTATCAACAGGCCTAATACTAACCCTCGTATTCTCTTTTCAAACTTTTCTAAATTATTTAAATTATTCTAAATTATTATGTAAGTACTGTGGTACCTTCCTATAACCTCTGTAATTCCTCCTTACAATTCTTTGATAATAAAAATCTCCAAAATTAATAACTCTTATTATCATCTCATCACAATCCACTTTTCCACCTTCACTGACTTCACAGTTTTCAGCCTGTTCAGTATCCTCCCCTTTTTTTTTCAGATTTCAACCCTGTTACTTCCTCTCTCATCAGTGATGTTATTACTCATTCAGAATGTACTAACTGCCCTCTTGATCCCCTCCCAACATCACTAAATAAAGCTTGTAAATCTGCATTGGTCCCTCATATCACTTCTATCATTAACCAGTCATTCTTTAATGTCCATGTCCTCTCATCTTACAAAATAGCTGCATTCACCCCTATCCTTAAAAAACCTGGCCTCGACCCAGCAAATCTAAATAACTACCATCCGATTTCAAATCGTTGTTTCTTTTCCAAAGTCCTTGGGCATGTATTAGCCACCCAGCTAACAGTATACCTTGAGTCTAATAATTTGCTTTACTCATTCCAGTCTGGTTTTCGCCTGCAATAAATGACCTGCTGGTGGCAGTAGACAAGGATGCCTTAATCATTCTTGTTCTGCTTGATTTAAATAATTCCATCCCCCTTTCAAGACTGCGTGAGCTGAGTGTCACTGGTTCTGCCCTTGACTGGGTTGTGTCTTACTTAACAGATCAGAAACAGTTTGTCACTCTTTCTGGCCATAATTCCACCATCACACAAGGAGTCCCTTAAGGCTCTGTGCTTAGCCCCTTAATAATCATTGTTTACATATTACCCCTCGACCAGATTATTCGTCATTTTAATCTTCATTTTCACTGTTATGCTATTGACATACAGCACCTATCTCTCTTTCTCGTCTTCCTCTTGACAATACCCCATAGCGTTTGCTGGCCAATCAAGCACCGTGATACTGTTGCTATTAAACGAGGTATTGGTACTTTTGGCATTGTGGACATGTGCTAAATCCTGCTGGAAAATGAAATCCACATCTCCATAAAGCTTGTCAGCAGAGGGAAGCATAAAGTGCTTTAAAATTTCCATGCCCAACGGTGATTGTCCTTTAAATGTCCTCCTATTGTAACAGCGCCTTTGGGTTATTGGAAATGTGAAGGACAACTGCTGTGTTCAAATGATGTAATAAGTTAAACATCGACAAAAATTGAGATACATTTTTCTATGCACAGCAACGAAAGGCAGATAGCTTGAGAATTGAGGATTAATTTTGGTTAAATAAAGGAAGATAATAGCGCAGTTCAGTTATAGTTATGGTTATATGATGCCATCTTTTATATTTAGCCATGGATCCGCTAAATTAGAAATATTGGAATTGCGAACCAAATTGTTAGTCCAAGAGCTTGTAGCTTTCCTCTCCAGGCTGTTTGAACTGGATTCTCTTTTAACCATGTTTCTTCGCAGACAAAGTGATACTTTTTGAAGTCTAAAACCTCAAGCTGTTGTCAGAGGATGTCCTGAAATAAGTATTACAAAATAGCCAGCTTTGTGTACTAGCCTGAAATCTACTTGTGTAGAAGTACTAACATTTATAAATTAAACATGAAATAAATATGTATAAATATGAATGAAATCAATATGACAAAGATTTTGTGATAAATTTGATTTAATGTTATTGGCTCTTACTGCCATAACTTAATCAAACCTGCATTTAATTTTAGAGGAGAAAATTAAATGACCTCAGTTTGTTCATGAGAAAGAATAATTTCTGTTGCTTTATTATAACTAACACACACACACACACACGTACTTGCCTTCTTCTGTTGCCTGTAAGCCTTGGCACTGCAGTGTGTGTCTAGCATCGCAGTTGTCCTATTCTGAGTTTGTTATCTGTACTTGTTGGATCACTGCATTTGCTTATGATTTCTAGCTTAGGTAAACAAAATATGTAGTTATGTACCAGGAAATATTGTGTGGAATATTTTGCTGCACTTGTTTGATACAGTATTTGAAATTATATAGATTCCCTGTCTTGTGGTATAGAATGTGACATGAGACAAACAGTTACTATGTTCACCTCTCTTTTTTAACTACTTTACAACTACTAAACTACTACTATACAGAGTCTAGTCTACATTCCATTGCCGTTGTTTGTCTAAATATCTGAAATATTGCTCAAGTGTTACTGGCATGTATTAATCTATCCTTTGCTATGGAAGCATAATGTGTTCTTGTATCTCTGCTCTCTTGTATTATTGTGGTATTTTTTATTCTGCTCTAAACAGTGTTGTTACAGCATATTGCTGTATGGAATGGCATTTGTTTGTTTGTCTATTTATTTATTTAGTTAATTGTGGTCCTAGTACTACTGCAGTCTCCTGTTGTGACCCTAGTGCAGAGATCTTCAAACTGTGGGGGCGCAGGTGATGGGAGAAATAAAGAATGCAAATAAATAAATAAATAATAATTAAAAAAAATTTAGACTACTATTAGATTGGGAGTGAAATAGTTGTGTTTTTTTGTGCTAAATAGAGGAGAAGGTATGTGCTGCTTTTTTTTTTTAATTATTGTTACTTATTTATTATTCTTATTTATATAGTTCTGGACTAATGGGGATGACTTGTTGTTATTTTCATATGTACACTGTAGTAGTCTGCATATTGATACACGTTTTAGTTGAGGGGTGCCCCAAGTTCTCAAAAAAGTGTCAAGGGGTGCTCTGGAGGAAAAGGTTTGAACACCTCTGCCCTAGTGCTACTGCAGTCTCCAAATGTGGCCCTAGTCCTACTGCAGTCTTCGGTTGTGGTCGTAGTGCTACTGAAGTTGTCTGTGTGAATAATGAGGAGGTAAAACTTAAGAGGAAAAATCAGACTCTTTACTGAGGTCCTAATGCAAGAGAGTTTATAGTAGAAACTGAAACTGTGACATTTCTGCCTAAGGGCAGTAGTCTAAGGGGTGGTATTGTTCTTATATTCACAGGAGGCTCATCTGTGTAAGTGTTATTAGCTGCTGTAAATGTTCATGAATAAAAACTAGTGCTGTCAACTAGGGCTCAAAAAACTCATATCTCAATATGCCTAAAAAATGTCAATATTCATTCATTCATTCATTCATTCATTCATTATCTGTAATCCTTATCCAGTTCAGGGTCGCGGTGGGTCCAGAGCCTACCTTGAATCATTGGGCACAAGGCGGGAATACACCCAGAAGGGGGCGCCAATCCTAAAATGGCGATATATATTTATAAAAGCCATAGCAAAATCTAATGTCAGATTATTAGTGTTTATTTTTAACACCAAAAAGAACATGCTGCATTATCCAACCGTAATTATCAAACTGTATGGCTAAGAAAAAGTGATGTCACAATCCAGTTTTTTTTTTCCCCAATCCCGATATGAGTCTTTAAATACAAAGTATCTCGCGATACTGTCCTGATCTGATACTAAGATTTTCTTAGATAGTACTGTTACACAGTGCACATTTCAAGTAAACTTGCATTAAGAAACAAACTGCCTGCATCCAGGCTGCTGCTTAATTTATTTTTTATAACAAAGTAAACAAATGGTGTCTGGAGAAGACAGCGTGGTGTATGTGTCTGTTCATGAGTGCGAGCACACATGCACGCTAGAGGCAGAAAAACAGAGAGCGTTTGTGCACTGTTTTAAATGTACTCAGATGGAAATGTGCATATCCTCAACATACTCGATATAACGAATATGGTCATTTTCAAAATCGTGTAAAAAATACTGTAGAATATATCGATATATCCCACAGCTTTAGCATGAGCTGAAGTCATGTTCACGAGACTATGTCAGAAGCTCGCACTTACGTTACAATATCCAATATTGCGATATGACAAAGGTCTTATTGAATGAAAAAACATAAGATATATTATTGTGAACGATATTATATCGTCCACCCCTACTGTTGGCATGAACACGTGTGATTTATTCAGAAATTGTAACATTTTTTTGAAAATAAAAAGCTAATTATAAATTTTAGCAAATTTGGCCAGTTTCCTCCCATACTTCACACATTTTACAGAGCCTAATTGCATATTAATGATTTTATTAGGCGATGTAAAAACAGCATCTCTACTTTTGAACTCAGAAGGTAGATATATTTATGAAGAATTATGAGTTAAATCTCATAACTAACTCTCAGACTTAGTGTCTCTCTCTTGCACGAGCCACAAACGCACACACAAACAGCTGCTGCAAGAAGTTTACCTCTTATAAAGTTGTTGAAGCTGGAATACTGAGGTGTTTTATTTTCTGTTTTTATTTATATATATATATATAGTTAAAGTAAAAAGAACGGTTTCCTCAAACCTGTTTAACAAGGAAATCCTAGCAGTTTAATTTGGGATTCATCATGATTAATCACAGAATGCCCTTTTAATCAATTGACACCACTACTAAAAACATGAAGTCAACTTGGAACCTAAACAACCCTTGCTGTAAGCACATGAAAATCGTCAATGCTCAACCTGCCTATTCGACTTAGCAGTCAGGAGGAAGTATGCCATGCATGATCACTCAAGCACTCGCAGACACAAGTCTGCAGATGGTGGAAGCCTCTGTGGGACTTTCAGTACAAATTTGGATACTCTCATTGTGCAGCTTTAGCTTCTTGGGAATTAATGGTTTAGTGAGAAGCAAAATCAACTGCTCACTTTGTAGCATTGGAGACAAAACCTGGCTTGGGCCTGTACTGGAACTAGCTTCTAGCTTTAGAAAACAGTAAGTGTGTTTGAGTGAGAGGTCATTCAAGAATCACTTGTGTTTTATTATCTTTACAACACCATCTATATGTCAGTGGGATACATTGAAGGAACCTTAACAAGCTTTTGTCTATAACACTTGTGTATAAAGTGAGCCTAGTTGTGTCGAACCACCTTCGTCATACAGGTGTCATATACTGACATTTCCACAATTTCCACCCTTATTAGAAATTTTTGAGAAAAATTTGTGACTTAATTTGCTTATGTGTTTTCTATATGATCTTGTGAAACATAAAGGAGGGCAGAAAACAAGGCAGTTCATACTTAAAGCTAGGGTAGATGATTTGTCTTAAATATTTTTGTTATATTTCTCGAAATACTGATAGCAGCCAATAAGTTTAAAGATCTGATGACAAAATGAAAGAGATTTGTTGTGTATATAAGCGAAAATATAGCAAAACCTGTAAATATTTCATCCAATAATTTTTTTCGGACAGAAGAAAATGATTGAATGGCTTAACTGACCATCCACTTCCAGGCCCAAGATTATTCTCTCTGCAGCACGCTCTCTTTTTTGTAGGATTTCTTTCCAATCCCACCCACACTGACTGGTTTCTACAAAATCACCAACCTTAGCTTTAAGCACTCGGCAGGATATGGACGTATTAATAATGCTGGAAAGTTTTGTAGCGTCAGTGTGTCCTTTTTTCAGTTTATTTAAAACTTAACTGTAGATTGTAATTTGAAAGACCAAGGAGCCCAACCTGATTGAAAGAAATGAAGCATTTAATTTATTAATTAAATGAAATGTTATTAATTTATTTATTGAATTTAACAGCTTATTTAAATATAAGCTTCAATATGACATATAACCATATGGGAATGTTCTGTTTATTATATAAAAATAATGTCATACTGTCATATGTATGCAGTGCACACAGACTTACTGAATAACAAGGTTCTATTTTGTAACATTGCTCTAGTTAAAGCATGAAAGGCTGAATGATATTAGCGTTAAATGAGACATCTAGCTTGATGTTCCTAATTCAGTGGACAAGAGATGTTATTAAAATGTCAGTTTATTAGTAAAAATAAATAAAGTATTTTGTTTGGTTAATACAGAATATTTTAATGCTTTTGGACAGGTGCTTCAATACCCTAACTGCAGGATCATTTACATTACAATTTACATGCCAATTGGAAGGGCTGAATTAGAGAGCCAGGGTGTTAATGTTAGCTTGAAGCAAATGTAGATACGTTAGTTCAGAGTTTAACCAGGCTGCAAACTAAACACAGGGTATTTAAGTTTTTTTTATTTTTTTATTTATTTATTTATTTATTTTTTTTTATTGGATCTTGAATAATGTTGTGAGATTGGGCTTTTGCACCAGCTATGTTTGACAAACACATTCATACCACTGCATATATTCACACTACTTCCCTTTAAAATAACATTTCAAGTAAACACACAAACCCACATGAAATTACATTACTTTAGCCAACTTGAGCTTACCTCTTGTCTCTGCAGCTTTTAGCAAGAGTGGGTCCTTTTGCATGTAATTTTCAGCAAAGTTTCTCAGTTGATCAGTCAGTAAGCAGAAATGCCTATTCTCGGCTAGCCTGCTAGGTGGTCCAGGGTGAACTTATGAAGCAGACTTTTAATCACACTACAATAAACCTATTCAGGGATCCTTTTTTCCAGTGAAGCAGTGGAAATATAATCAAATATTTGTGTTAAATAAATTAGACTCTATCGGGTCTATGATGCTAATGGAGCTATCAAGCAACGGAAGCATTTGACCACACCATTTAACATTTTGCAATCTGCATGAACAGCTACATTAATAAACTCCAATCTTTTAATTTTTGCAAGTTTTCTAGCAATGTCTATCTGCTATCTTTGAAAATAGAAATATGTTGCATAGATTAAATCAGTAGCTTGTTAGCTACTTAAGCATTTTAAGAATTGAGATGTCTGTCCACATTGGCTGACTATAGTGGGATCCTTATTGAGCTGTATTGGGCTGCACTATAAAAGGCATCCCTCCAGTGCATTGCCATGGTAACCCAGTCCTGCTGATCTTGGCATAAATGCATTTAGTCAAGCTGACTGACACCAGTTATCTGGGTCATCTGTTTCCTTAAACAGAGACATGCACACACACACACATACACACTCATACACAAACCTTCACACACACAGTCTGTTCGCTGATGTGTAGGATGTGTTTTGAGATCTTGTGATGGGTTGTGATTCATGAGTGTGTGTGTGTTTCTGGTATTTGGTGTGCAACAGCAGTTGGTTATGCAAGAGCCAGATTTACTCCATCCAATTAGCCTGTGGATCCTAAGCTGGGATTTATCATGATTGTGGAAGTTTTTTTGCCACCATTCAAGTTCAGGCTGTCCAGGTTGGAAATGGCACAGAGATTCAATTTCAGTGGCTCTTCTGATCTCAGATGTGAAGATTCCTATTGCACCTTCTGTTGATCCCTATATGAATCTTCATACTGGATACAAAACTTGTTCAACTTGCTTCAACTTGTTTGAAGCAGTAAATTTAAGATATAAATATTAAGTGTTGTAATAACTTTCTCTGGAATTTTCATTTAGTATTTTTAAAATTTTTAATGACTTTAAAATTTTAGGTAATGAAGCTTAATTAATTTTCATTATTAGTCAGTGAAGCTTTAAATATAATTTGCGCAGAATTTAGGTAGATGTGAAAATTTCCATTAACTCCTTGGATTACCTTAATTCATAGTATCCTTCATACGGCACCTGTGAGCATGGCACACATTTACCCTGCCAGTTTTGTGGGTCGGTGTGCAGTTGGAAGTGTCCTTGCTAAATTGGAACAACAGTGATGAGGGAGAAGGAAAATTTTGCAGAAACATATAAGCAAAAAAATTGAGATAGTAAATTTCAAAGGGATGTCTATGATTGTAGTTTGTTTACATTTATACATGTTTACATTCATAAGCTCAGTGTGGTTTAAGGTGAATTGGCGCCTTGCGCCTTGATTTCAGGTGGGCTCCAGACCTACCGCAACCCTGAACTGGATAAGTAGTTACAGAAAATGAATGAATGAATGAATGATTACAATTTTGAACCCTGCCTTTAAGGAGCCACTAAATGATATAGCTAATGCCATATTGTCTGTAGAGAAGATGTTCTGCACAATGTCTTCCACGGAGCAGGTCTCTAGGCCCGTCATCATGGGAAAGTCAGAAATGTGCCTTCCAGTAATGTTTCATTCTTGAGGCATTTTATGACTGTGAAGAATGTATATATTGATTTTTCAGGTGAATGATTTTTCACTGCATCATTTGAAGCTAGTCAAATGCATTAGCTTTGGCCTGAGGCTTTATTCCAGTATATGGAGGCTCTCTCAACAATTACTTACCATTAGCCTGAGAGAAGCTTTGCCAGCATTTTTACCTCTCAGCAGTTATGAAATCATCCTGAACATGTTCCAAGGCTGAACAGTGTGAAATTAACTATTTTGCACAATTTATAAAATGGCCCAATGGTGATATATACAGCATTTTAAAACAGCAAAATAAAACTGTTTTACTTTCATTGAAAGTTAAGAAGGTTTTTTTCCTTCTCTTAAAACGCTACTGTTGTATAGATGCAATATTTATTTAAATACAAGGCATGTGCTGGAATCCAGTATACCATAATGTAATATGTAATATTTCAGGATGTATTATTACCAGTAAATCAATAAATGAACATAATTTAAGGAAATAAAATGTAGTCAAGTTGAAACATCACCAAGCACAAGTTTATTCTATTATGAATTATGCTTTATATCACCAGATGAACCTATAAAGTGGAAAATTTTCCTTCACAATGAGGTTAAATAGCAGCAGGTAGTGTCGCAGTCATCCAGGTCCAGGGACCTGGAGGTTGTGGGTTCGATTCCTGCTCTGGGTGACTGTCTGTGAGGAGTTGGTGTGTTCTCCCTGTGTCCACGTGGGTTTCCTCCGGGTGCTCCGGTTTCCTCCCACAGTCCAAAAACACACGTTGGTAGGTGGATTGGCGATTCCAAAGTGTCCGTAGGTGTGAGTGTGTGTGTGTGTTGCCCTGTGAAGGACTGGCGCCCCCTCCAGGGTGTATTCCTGCCTTGTTCCCAATAATTCCAGGTACGCTGAGGACCCACCGCGACCCTGAATTGGATAAGCAGTTACAGATAATGAATGAATGAATGGTCTCAATTGTTAAAGCATTTTCCTAAAAGGCCAGTTTCACTTCACGTGGGTTTAATTCATTTGTTGTCTAAATGATTCTGCTCCAGCTCATAACCAGACTGAGAGGCATTTAACAGCATATGGCTTTACTTGCATTCTTAAGGGAGCTTTTGGGTGTGTGTGTTTATCTGTGTTTGCTTATGTGTTGTACTGTATTTTGTACACCGTCGTTTCAGTTTTGGCCACTGTGCTGTAGACCTTAGGAGCTAGAATGCATGCACTTGGGTATATACACACACACACACAGACACACACACAATGATGTTGTGCTCCATATTTCCTGAATGAATATTAAGGTTTACAAACCACAGACTCTTAGATGATCCGGAAGTGCCGAAGGGCATGATTAAATAATTTATTTAGAGGTTAGGAGTGTCTCTGTGTTTTGTTTCCAGGGTGAACATTTGCATACAAAAGGCAGAAAACAAAAATACATCACTTATTGCAAATTAATCTGAACCACAAGTTCTACAAGATTTATAAAGGAGCTAAGCAGAGAGCAAGAGAGATGAATAATTAAGTGTGTTGTCCTTACCACCTTTTCTCTGGGACTGTGTGTGTGCAGAAAGTGTCAGGCCATGCGTTTAACAAGTGTTTAATTATGCCAGCCACATACTAGCTCAGAATAACACACGCGAGGTGAGGGGTAGGTGGACATATGAATGGGCATTATTGCAAATATGTAGTATCTCTATAGAGCAAAATATTTCTGCAGTTTTAGAACAAACTTAAAAAGAACCACAATTAAATAATATTATTAAAAGCGAAGTGCAGATAACATTTAGCATTTCTGCCATGTCATACATGTGGTACGCCTTTCCTGCTCTGTGGCAGAAATGATCATCTTGACAATTTTCACTGAACACCCGTGCTTTGAATGTTGAGGTAAGGATTGCTCTCTCCTGGTCCTGACTCGGACCACTGCATCATAGATGTGGGGCAGTTTTATAAGAGCAGAACTACATAGAACTTTCTGCATCACCTCCTTGGCCGAGATTTATGATTCCATCATTTTGGCCATGGTTGTAAAAGAACACATTATTCAAATGAAAAAAAATGTAACTTAATTGTACAGTACTTAGCAATCAATTTATTATAAGCAGTGTATAGAAACAGTAGTTTCTATAATTAGATTTCTAAAATATTTTTAGTTGATTATATTTTATTTGCATACTGGTTCATGCTGCTAAATTGCATTAATAAACACTTATTTTAAAACATGTTTACATGTTTTTTGTCCCTGGGCTTGTGTTTTATGTGGCAGTGATGTTGGATATAGGGACATTTTGCTTTTTGCCCCTGGATATAGCTGACATTGCTGAAGTCAGAAAGAGAAAATCTCTGTCTCCTGGTTATCTAGAACCTCAGCAGAACCTCCTCAGGCTGTGCTTCCATCTGTCTACATGTTTACGTCCAAATGAGCCAACCGCCATTTTATATTAAATTTTTTTTCTCCCTACTGCTGATCTTCTCATAGTGGTAATTCTTACAGATATATCAGCAATGAGCTCATTTTGAATATTTTGAGCAGGAGAGCGAATTACATGATTTTCTTTTTTTTCTGTAAATATCTACAACACACGGAACTTTATATCACCAGATGAACCTATAAAGTGGAAAATGTCAAATTTTCCTTCACAATGAGGTCTGGACTTTTACAAAACTTGAGACTTCTCTATGAATACCCCTCAACATCTTTTTGGAGAAAGCACTAGCAAATAGGCAGATGGACAAAAACTGTCTGTGTGTGTGTGTGTGTGTGTGTGTGTTGGGTCTCACTTGAAGGCAGGGTAGTACATTTTGCCTTGGCTATTAATAACTACATTCTCGTGGGTCGTATGAGTGTGCGTCACACACTGTGTGTGTGGGTATTAGGGACATGTCCTATACTGACAGAGATGTGCCACATGAGTGAGACGTCATTAGCATGTGCGCACACACACACACACACACACACATACACACACACACACACACACACACTTATTAGTGCCTCAAGAGCAGCCTGAGAGTAAAGGTGAAAATAGAACCACATGCAGAATGGAGGTTTCATGTGATCAGGCTTATTTAAAATGTGTAAGATAAGAAGTGTTTGTGTCTGTCTATTCAGACTGCACTTTTGAGTTTGACTGTAAATCATCTCTCTCTCTGCCGACACACTCACTCTCTCACTCATTAAATTTTTTTATTGCTCTACTAATGTGTAAAGATTATTTTCCATTTATTTTGTTTAGAGATGGGTATGTTTCATTATAATTTGATAGCTGTAACAATATATGCATTATTATTAACCAGTTATGCCACTGAGTAAAGCTGAATGATGAATTGTTTTTAATATCAAAATCGCGATTTTAAACGTGACTTTCATGATTGTGATTTAAAAAAAAAACCTTTTTGTAACATTTTAGCTGTTTCCTCACAAATTGCTAGCTCTCTAGTCTGTTTGCGTGCTCAAATTAATTCTAATGTGTTTACGGAGCCCCAGGGTCTGTCAACACGTTTAAAAAAAAATAAAAATACACATCTCAGTCCAGTTTGCTTGGTGCTCTCTCTCTCTCTCTCTCTCTCTCTGTTCTTGGCAGAGAAAAAGGCATCTGGAGTTTTTTAGACAATGGAGAGAACTCCTAGCATTTAAAAGCACAGAGTGGTTGATGAGGATATTGCACTATTTCTGCTCCATATGTGGGTAACTCTGCCTTACTTTTATTGTTTTGGATTACTTAATGTTGGAAATGTCTACAAATTCAGGAGACGGCTAACTGCCTTACAGAAAGTGCTACAAAACTAAACAACTCGTGTTACAAATGAGTTTCTGTGGTAGTTCAAACAGTGAATAGAAATGTACAGACCAGTTAAACTTCAGCCACGTACAAACAAGAATGTGGACGTTCTGAACATAAACAAACCAGGAAAACAGGGTTTCACTTCAATAACCGGATTAGAAAAGTCAGAAGTAGGCCAGCACCCGGTTGTGTACATGACAACAACCACAGCTGAATGACAGTCTGGTCTGTGACATTCATATTTTCTTGGATTCAAAAACAGGCCTGGCCATAGGTGTGAGTGTTTGAGTGAATGTGTGAGTGTGTGTCACCCTGCGAAGGACAGCCGCCCCCTCCAGGGTGTGTTCCCGCCTTGGACCCAATGATTCCAGGTAGGCTCTGGACCCACTGTGACCCTGAACTGGATAAGCGGTTTCAGACAAAGAATGAATTAATGAATAATTGCAATTTAAATCTCAATTGGAACATTGGTCATAAAAGAAAATTGTAGAAAATAGTAATTTTTCTCAGTGAAAACTACACCTGTGTATGGACTTAGTTTAGTACACTGTCACAAATACTGTCACTGTGGTGGTTATTAAGGAACATAATTGGTACCTTATTCTACTATAATTCTAATATAAATTTTAAAAAGGTGTTGATTTCATGCACCCTGTATCTTCTCCAGGACATATGTTATTTTACACAACTCTCTATTGAAATCTTAGAAATAATCATGGAAATGAGAGTATAATATACCTTTAGGAAACACAACTGGACCTTAAAACCACTGCTGTACATTTTAAAGGTACATTTACACTGTTTTTATCTTTGGTGACAAATTATGTACCGGTACCGTACCTTTTTTTCTGAGAGTGTATTCACGCATTCTTTTACTGTTTTGTTAGCTTTACACACAGAGTCTATTGGATCTTTAAGTAGACCTTTGAGCCGTGTTCTCTTGTGTTCTCTTATGGTACTATGAGTAATATGTAAGTTGTGGAGCTCCAAGAGTTTTATTCACAAACATATAGAACAGGGGCATTTTTCTGTCGGTTTTAAGCCCAATGAACCATTTTAATCCTCTAACCTTGAAAAACCATTATAAAAATAGGGAACAAACGCATCACAAATCAGTTCAACATGGAACATGTATGTTACTATCCAACTACCAGACAATTCCAAATTTTAAAGCACAGTTTATTTGGAGTGGGATGGGGTTAAAGAACATTTACTAAAACAAGTGTCACAGATATAGAACTTGTGAAATCCTGCCCAAATGTTTCTTTGTACACCAAAAGGGTTTCAAAACCACTGTCAGTTGCCGTGGAAGGGTCAGTATTGATGAGATTGATCTGTTAGCTTGTTGTCTGAGAACATCACACCCACTCACTCAGAGGAATCACTTTGTCTAATCGTGAAAAGATGTCCTTAAACAAAGCATTGTGAAATTGTTGTGTTGTAATGATTCAGACTGAAGTCCAGCCAATCAATGAAAAATGACCTTTGTGTGTGTGTGTGTTGATTTTCACCTCTTTGCAACAAATCAATAACCTGCTCTCACACCACTGAGTGTAAACACACGGGTCTTCATATTTCAGAACGGATGATTTCTTATTGTTAAGAGGCGGATATGTATGTGCGAGGTTGTGTGCTAAATGGTGCTTGCTCATTCTGTATTGTGTGTGCTCTGGGTTTAGAATCTAGACCAGAGGTATACCAAATCATACCTAGTGTTTCTTTTAGTGTTTCTGTGTGTGTGTGTGTGTGTGTATCACATTGCATTAATAGTTTCAAGGGTAGAATAGTGTTAAGCCCTGTAATGATGCAATGGATCAAATGAAATTACTAAATGATAAATAATATTAGTTATATCTAACGTTCATTAATGTGCTATACACAACTGCATATGTTTTCACTCTGCTTTCAGTCTGTTACAAAGCACATGCATAGCACAGAAAACTACTCAATAATGTAGTAACGTCATAATAATTCAATTGTGATCAATCCCACTCTTTTTGAGCTTTGTGTAAAATGTGTCATGCTGTTGCATGCTTCACCATATGGACCGTATTAAGCATTTATTAATCGGGTCATCGGATCATTTTGCTGACAAACCCACTACAGATAAGCAGGTGCAAGTCAGTTGGTGATGATAGTTGGACTTTTATTTTTATGGAGGAACTGAGAATAGTCTACACTTTTCTGTGGTTTGTTCTTATTTTGAGTTAATTTTCTCTGCCGCAGTGGTAAAATGACCTAAAAAATAAGGTATCTTATATATAGAAAAGAATACATGTATTATCATCATTATCACTGTCATTGTCATGCGTGGTTTTCGGCTTTGTAGGTCTGTTGACAAGTGTAACTTTCATTAATTCAGTCAAGTTTCGTCCGGAGCCTACCATGATTCACTGGGTTCAAGCAGAAACACACACTGGACAGGGCAGCGGTCCATCACGGGGCATGACATACTCACACATTCACTCACACTCACATCTATGGTCACTTCTGTTCTGTCCACATGGTGTATTTGGACTGTGGGAAGAGGAAACACACACACACGCACACAGGGAGAACACACAAAACTCGCAGGCAGATACATGAGGTGGGGCTCAAACCCACAATCCCAGGACCCTGGAGCTGTGCGATGGTTAAACCTGTTGTGCCATGGTGCTGCTGTACTTGGTGCGCACCTCACTGTCATAATCATAGTTTATCGAATATAGATTGATACAAATCCCGATTAAATGTGTTTTGCATTTATGTTTAGTCTATGGCATTATTTTTATATTGTTCATTTATTGTTTTACATTTTACGTTCCTATTTTTATCTTTCTTTCCCAGTCAAATTATCAACACCTTTGTGTCTGTTTCTTCATCTTTTTTTCCCCAATTTTCTTTCTCTTTCACCGTCACTCTTTCTTCTCCCTTGGAGAGCTGTGTTCTTCTTGTTTTTTTCTCCTTTAATCCTGTGGGGGGCATGCTCCTGCCTTTGTGGGATCCTCTTGCCAGCCTTAGGGAAGAGAGGAAAAGAATGAGTGAATCAGAAAAAGAAAGGGGGAGGCAGATCTGTGGGGAGGGATACCAAAAAAAGACAGCTTCTGAAGGGTCAGACTTGGGTTATAAACAGGCAGGCCCCCTTCCTCTGTGTGTGTGTGTTTATGTCTGTCCACATGTGGGTTTTTGCGTGTCACACTATGAGCACGACTCGTAAAGATACTGAGTTTCTATTTCTAGTTTTGGAAGGTGTGCTAGACGTGAGAGAGGAAACTAGTCACTCCAGTGGAAAAACAGATGCACGATTCACCCTCAGTAAACCGAAAACTTCCTCTGTGTTCTGTGTGTGTGTGTGTGTGTGTGTGTGTGTGTGTGTGTGTGTGTGTGTGTGTGTGTGTTTGCTGTGTTTGAAGGCCTGACCAATAAGCAAAATTTTGTGAACGATGTACTGTTCAAATATGACTGTCTGTTTTTGTCTTTGTTTAGAACTATAAATATAAATATTACATACTAAATACATAGTAAAACTTCCCAGAATTCTGTATCAATTATATTTTTTTCTTTTGTTATATTACACTGGTGATTCTCACTGTAAAGACATATAAGTACAATTAATTATAATCCTTAAATTAATTTCTTCTTGTTTTTTCAAAATAATACTTGTTTATATTATGATATGAAGCAAGCCAATAAATAGCAATATAATTGAGTGTTTTTACATTAGGAGTGAGCAATATGGCCCAAAAGAATACCATGAAACTTCAGGGTATTTGGTCAGTATCGATATTCCTGGCGATATCACAGTAAACACTGAAACTTTTACCTTTATTAATTTCAAGAACATACTATTGCAACAAAATAAAATATTATGTTAATATTAATTACATTAAATTAAGTATTGTTAATATATATATATATATTAAATAAAGCCTTTTTGCATTTCTAACATAATACAATGGTTTACTGTATTAAAATCTGATATTTTTTAAACCACCTCCATACAACTGAAGTCACTCCCCTTTATTATTTTATTTTATTTTATTTATTTATTTATTTATTAATAGCATATTCCTTCACTTCCACTTTCCACAATACTTCACTGTGCCAAAATGACTCAAGTAATGAACGTATGCCATATTAAGGGTAACATGCCTGATATCATTACGTAAACAAGTCAGAATATTAGTATTATCACCATATAGATTTAGTATTATTTTTGTTATCATTTAAAAAATGATCATGATATTATTGGTAATGATACCATATGGCACAGCCTGAGCTTACATTCATAATCAGATAACTGCCAAAAATCTGATTTTGTCACGGTCCAATCAACATGTTTACCTACGGATAAATGGCAAACTCCTGGTTTGCGTGGGTCAACCAATAATCAGATTTCTACTTTGCAACCAGCCAGTAATCTCAAAGAGGTATGTGACTTTAAATTTCCTGGCCTTTTGTAAATATGGATCCACTTTATCTGTGTGCATGTGTGTATTTATGATGCTTATACATTTTGATCTGGGACATTTTTCTACTCCAAACAATGAAAATCTGCTCTAAAAGGAGTACAAGATGATTCCAAATGTATATCTTTGGCAATTAAACAGTACTTATTTATTTTTCAGTTTGTACCCTGAAAAGTCCAAGTTGGGCTGTATGTATGTGTGGAAAACTGGATAGTCTCCAGTTCAGTTGTAGTGATATTAATATAAAAAGGTTCCCTCTTTCTCTGTCTGCTTCTTTGTATTTCCCTTTTTTGATAAGAGAGGGGCATTTTTGTACAACGAACAGTGTTATAAATAGCAGAGAAATGAACCATGTTTGAAATCTGCCTGGAAGTTTCAGGGCAGTGGGTGTGCTCTGATCTCATAGCACTTTTTTCAAAACACTTTTTTGTTATGAGAGGAGCTATTTTGGAGTCTGGAAAGCTTTGAAATTTCTGGCACAGATTTGCTGCTCCTGTCCTTGTCAGACAAGACCAATGAGTAACCATTTTAAATTAATCATGAATTTGATTTCCAAACAGACGCCGCTTACAATTAGTGAGTTTAGCTCTTTTGTGGCGCTTTTCCTCTGCATTGAACCTACACGACTCGGCACGGCTCTTTTGATTTTCCATTGCCTAATTTGGTACCTGGAACTGGGTAGGCTTTTAGTCCCAACTCCCCCGGGGTTCCAACTGAGTAGGTACTAAAAGGTGATGTTTAAACCCTGCAGAGTGCTGATTGGCCAGTGCCATGTCAATCCACATGAAATGCAGTGCTCATTCAAATCCAGCACAAACTCGCAGCTTGTTAAATCTCTTAAATTACAACAGCTTTCACATTTATTTTTATTGGACTCACAACGGCAGCTCGTAACTTTACCTCAAAGTGTTTTGAAGAGGTTTATATGCTCCTTGGGTTGGTGCCCATAGATAATTTGTAGTGAAAGCTGAACGTGCAGCATGTAAAGCTGATCTATGAGAACTGGGGCGCGGAGCCATGTTCAGTCCAAAAACAAAAACAACACACAAATGCATGATGAGTAAACAGCTCCTAATTTTTCCGCTGCCGTTCTTGGTTTTTGGAAAGACAGCGATTCCTGTTAGAGACGGAGTTTGGCAACGTCACTGGGTTCATTTTGCAGTGGAAGCCATGCTAGTGAAAAAGCGACAGGCTTTAAGCACGCTGAGCCGTGAGGAGTCGAGTTGATTAGAGCCGGACCCAATTAGTTTGCACCTATTGTGGACAGAGAGACTGGGTTGTGCAACCAAAGCTCATTCCATCTCCACTGAAGAGTATGAAATGAAATGGTTGCATATAAACTTCAAGTCACCTTGCCCAATAAAAACTTCCCAGCGTGGAGCTGTGTTCTCTGGAGTGAGTGTGCACTATCCATGACCTCTGGGACACATCAGGTGACTTTGTGGTCCAGAACTAACCAGCCTATCCAAATCCTCAAAAGTACATTGAAAATAGGCAGATCTTAAAAGACTAGAAGCTGTTGCTGCAGCAGAAGATGGACAAAGTCACAATAAATACACTACATTTCAGATCAGATCTTGGACCCGGCTGTCTCCACTACTTTTAGCAATGTATTGTGCATCATGGTTGTAGTTGGGCTTTACATTAATGTGTGGATTGCATGTGCAGTGTTGTGTTGAATGTTAAACACGAGTGTGTGTCTTGCATCAGTTAATGCAGGTAATGTGCTTGTGTACTGATGGTTTCTGATATTTTAGTTTCTGATTAAGATATATAAATATAGTATATTCAATGACGCGCGCACACACACTTGTGAACTATGTTTTACAGAGTTGTTGCTACATTACAGCACATGGTGGGAAGTCCTGAAACTTCTCTCCAGAGGCCCCCCTCAAAACACGCACAAGCCATTATTCAGGTTTAATTAGCACTCGCTGTCAGCCATGTAACTGAGTTGTAGCATTCCTAAAGGGAGTTTGTGTGTGTGTGTGTTTGTATGTCTCTGTGTGAATGTATGAGTGCTAAAGAAAATTTTCCATCTTACTATGTCCTTGCCTAAAGTAACATGCAAGATTTCATGCTTGCCATTTTCAAAGTAATTTTTAATGTTATTTTAATATGAATGAATGAAAAATAACAATGGTCATTTTTAATACTATGCCACCATTGCCATAAAGTGACAACGACTGTGAGAATGTTTGAGATTTGAAATACAATTTTATGCTACACAAAAATGAAGACATTTGTTCATTGTCTGTAACCGCTTTCTGGCTCCTGGTGGGAACACACCCTGGAGTGGGCAGTTCTTCACAGGGTGACACACACACACACACACACACACACACACACATTCACACTTAAGGAAAGTTTTGAGTCGCCAATCCACCTACCAACATGTGTTATTGGACTGTTGGAGGAAACCGGAGCACCCGGAGGAAACCCACATTGTACATTTCTTAGTTACAGATTTGTTTAATGAGTGTTTTGTATGATTATGTAGTTGTGTTGTAATAAGTTTATAATCTCATACAACTGTTTGAATCTGAATGTCTTACATCTGAATTATATTCAGGCGGCAGTGTGGCACAACAGGTAATGCTGCTGTCACACAGCTACAGGCTTCTGGGGTTGTGCATTCAAACCCTGCCTTGGAGCCCCTGTTCTTGAGGAGTTTGGTATGTTCTCCCCCGTGTCTGTGTGGGTTTTTTCAGAGCACTCCATTTTTCTCCCACAGTCCAAAACCATGCTCGCTGGTGGACTGGTTATTCCAAGGTGTCCATAGTTGTGTTTGAGTGAATTTGTGTGTGGTGCCCTGTGATGGAAAGATGCCCCGTCCAGGGTGTGTTTCCTGCCTTGTGCTCAGTGATTCTGGGTAGACTCAACAGGATATAGGGGTTAGAAGAAATTTGTAAATGCAAGTGGAGTGATCAAACTCAGCAATTGCAATGGGGTAAATGCATTAGTAATTCTTAACAATGTCTTACAAATACTACTCATCAGTCTTATGTCTTTGAGGCCAGGTGTTTCACATTTGCCCACTTCTGTTGGGACCTATATCTGTTTGAGTGCTCCCATTGTAGGGACAAATATGTATCTCCCAAAACAGTAACTTTACAGGAGAAGGAAACACACTTCTTAACTTTCAATGGAATTCATTGTACAAAGATTTCATTCCAAGTAATTTGGTCCATTCTTTATGAAATTTTCACACAATGTGAAGAACAGCTGCTGTGTTCCAGTGAGGTAGTAAAGTATAATCCGAAAAATTGATTGTTTTTAGTTGGACGGTGACGGTATATTTTACTGGGAAGTAAATCTTTACATTTTAAGGAGAAGACATGTTTTAAGGTGAGTGTTAGAGTCAGGCACGTAGTGCGTTTGGTTAAGTTGAAATGAGTGGAGGTCTAAGTAATGGCCCCACAATGTATGAAAAAAAAAATACCACACAAAAAACGTGTTTGTTGTTTGTGTGTTAGGAGATTGCTCCCTAAGGACATAGTGTCCTGTTTACATGTTCACCTGATTACTTGGTCTGTTTTGGCTCAAAACGCACAGATCCCAACAGCAGTGTTACCCGAGATGGGGACCAGAACACAGTGCTTATGCAAACACTGTTCTGTACTTTGTGTTTGTGTGTGTTTGTGTGTGTGTGTGTGTGTGTGTTGTTGGGGTGGGGGTGTATTCAGATTAAGGTGCTTTGTCGCGCTTTGTCATTGCACATATGGTACACCATTTCCATGAATTTGTCACACTCCTTGAGACCAACATACCCACATATATACACACGCGCTATCGAAAGTTCTAGACTGTTAACCTAAGACCTAATAGTTTTGCCTGTCTTGTTTATTCTTCACAAAATATCCGCCCTAAACTACTGGTACGCTATGTGTCCAACTGCCACTTCACCTCACCCCAATCTACCCATTTCACTAGAACGAGCTGTCACATGACCAAAGTGCATGGCAGGTTGCGATGCACTGGGACCCTCTGCATCTATCCAATTGGGCAAGAGTAGGATGGCACATCATGAGAGTCCTACAGAGAATGCACACCTTCATTCACGTACAGAAAGCTCCTAGATGTGCACACGTGCGGTGAGCAGAAAAATCCAGTATAGAGGAATGTAAGGGGGGGGGGCGGATGGTGCAAGTAAACATATACCATTAGCTCCTCAGATTTGGCCTTGTGTACGACACCGGTGCGATATTGAACGCTGTTTGGTCCTGTCTAATTAAGCGTCCGTATTAAAACATCTGTATGAGACCATGTCGTTACAACTTTTGGACCACCAGGTCATTCATGCAATTGATTGCCATTAAAACTCCCACTCCTTGTTGATGTATGAACTACGTTGTATGCATGTTTGCCCTTATCTGTCAAATATGTGCCGTTCCAGCTAAAAGGGCCATATGTCCATAAACATGATAGGAACATTCATCATCAGAGATGTCATTCATATTTACACTGCAATTTCTAGATTGCTAGTGCTTAAAGTACCCATTGAACAAGTCATCCCTACCCCACCTCCCCAAATCTACACATATACACTGAGAGATTTGTCAGGAGACGTCATTGATAAATACACCAGAAGCTAAACACACAAAACAATAAATACACATTAGGAAGAATAAAAATAACTCTACCTAGACAACAGGGCAAGACTGTATACAGATGGGTATCACATACGTAAGAGTAAACCACAGCTTATTCATCATATAAAGTTCATGTGTGAAATGAGACCATGTATATTAACACCTAAAGCAAAGGCACCATCTGGTGGAGCTTATGTGCAGGTGCAGCTTCTTTTTAGTGAAATTATTATGATAAACTGTTTGGGAGCAGTTAAAAAGTTCATACATGATCTGAGCTTTCTTAAGATCCAGTGTAATTAATTTGTTTAGCAATCGCCTTTTATCCTCCTACATTTAAATATATTTGCATTCTTATTCTATTCTTCCTAAATTAGTTCATATTGTTTTCTTCATGTATTAAATAATTATATTTTTATTTCATTGTATATTAGTGCAATGTCCTTTTACATGGTGTTTTTCTAAGTGCAGTGTACTTTGTGCCTTATTTGCCTTGTTTCTCGCCATTTGGTTGGTACTGATTAAAAGTAGCACCCATAATTTTGTTCAATATTTTTTACAATGACAATAAAGGTATTGTATTGCATTGTATTTTATTATATGCAAACAAGTCTTTGCTAGTCTTTCAGAGTAGCCATTGCTACCTCATTGGTAAAGTGGTCAAATTGCATAGTAGACAATTTGGCAAACAGAGTAGCCCTTAATCAGTCCTTGATGAGTATATATGTATTTCAGAAACTTTTTTTTTCATTCATTATCTGTAACCACTTATGCAGTTCAGGGTCGTGGTGGGTCCAGAGCCTACCTGGAATCATTGGGCGCAAGGCGGGAATACACCCTGGAGGGGGCGCCAGTCCTTCACAAGGCAACACAGACACACACACATTCACTCACACACTCACACCTATGGACACTTTTGAGTCGCCAATCCACCTACCAACGACTGTGGGAGGAAACCGGAGCACCCGGAGGAAACCCACGCGGACACGGGGAGAACACACCAACTCCCCCGGAGCGGGAATCGAACCCACAACCTCCAGGTCCCTGGAGCTGTGTGACTGCGACACTACCTGCTGCACTAGGGGTGGGCGATATTGCCCTAAAATAATATCACAATATTTAAGGGTATTTTGCCGGTAACAATATTCTTGGCGATATGAATAAAACACTGAAAAACTCTATTAATTTCAAAAACACACTATTGCAACAAAATAAACTATTCATTATATTAAATATATTATATTTTTACACAACACCATGTTTTATTGTACATCAGTTATTTTGTAACTAAGCCACCTACATATGACTGAAGTCACTCCACTTTTATTGGAGCAAAGTCCTCCGCTTCAGAGCCACTTTCCACCATACTTCACTGTGTCTAAACGACTCGCGTAAAGAACGTAGGCCGTGTTATGGGTAACTGCATGATGTCATTACGTAAGCAAGTCAGAATATCACTATTATCACGATATAGATTTTCTTTTTAAAAATGATGACGAGACTATCACGAACAATGCAATATGGCACAGCACTATGACACAGCATAATTTTTCTGTCTGTTTATATGTCTAGGTTTTAAAATTATTTTGGTTTGCATTTGTGTATTTTTAATGCTAGGTCAGTATTTAATGCAAGTACAGTTACATGTACAGGAGTGTGTAAGTGAGAGTCTGTATAAATGTATGTGTGTGAGACCGAGCATGTGTGTATTTCCACAGTGTCATTTGGTAAGTCAACACTCTGGGCTCTGAGGCAAGTCGGTTCTAATTTTAGCCGCAGCTGTGGAATAACACGTTAAATAAATAGGCTCATTTTGACATGACTCACTCGATGTGTGAACTGCACTGAATGTAGAGCTCAAACGAACCTTAGCTGAAAATGCTGTGGAAGTGAATGTGCATACTGTAGTTTTACAAAAATAATTTATTGCTTGTGCCGGTCAGTGTTCTGAAATTTGTCAGTTTCCTCTTCTAGTATTTCTATTTAACCCTGTTACTGTAGTAATCAACTGCAAGTTACCTTCCTATAAAAATCAATGACACTAAACAGAACTGGACAGGGGCGTATTTCTCGATAATGATTAACCTTAGTGATTTATGCATTAAGCAGGACAATTTTAGGAGTGTCTCCCAAAAGCCCTCTTAGTTTCCAAAATTATGAACAAGTTTTCAGTAGTTCTTTGTTGACTCCGCTGCTACACTGGACAGGCACAACCAGTCGAAAACTACAGATTTACATACATTTTCAAGTATCATTAGGCAAATAATCGTTATGAAAAAATTTAATAACCGTTAAGTATTTACTTTAGTTGTATTCCATTTATTTAAAAAAAAAATTGTGTATATATACACTGTAAAAAAAAAATCCTGTGGTTGTCAGAATTTTACCGTAAAATATACGGTCACGTTTTTGGCAATCATACATTTTACATTTATGGACTGTTTTGTTTACAGTACATTTCTGTTTAAAAAAAAAACAGATATACACTGTAAAAACATGGTATTTACATAAAAATAACAAAGAAACATTGTTTTGCTATAAAATTAACATGTAAATTGTGTGACAAATTAAAGAAAGGAGACTGAGATATAGCCGTATTTAGATATAGCCAAACTGCATCCTGTATTCAGCCCTTAAAAGGAGATATTGCTGAAAGGACTAAAGAAATGTTCGGTATCTGGGTGCCACACGCGGAACACAGGCTGATGGTGAACTTTCCTGACCAACACACGTCTCGACATAACATGCACAGAAACACAAACACTCACAGCGATCACCCCAATGCAACCCAAAATCAGTAAGTCTCAAAGAGAAACTCTGAAAATCACATTAAATATGGAGAAGCAAAGCATGCTGGGAGCTCCCTAATGAGTCTCAGCTCCTCCCAGTCCTTGGACACTTGTACCGTCCCTAATGGTTTGTGCGTTTAACAGTGAAATAATGTATATTTTACAGTAAAGAGATGTAAAAAATTGTATTTTGGCTGATAAAAGTATTTACGGTATTTCACAGTTACAGAAACTGTTTTCAACCTTTTTAGAGTTTACAGTCATTTACTGTCATGGTTTTACAGTTTTCCACCGTAAAATTCACAGACATTTTTTTACAGTGTATTTAGGCACACAACAAATATTTCTTAGCAAATAACATATTTACTACTGTTAAAAGGTGCTGTTGCAATGCAGCATCATCCCTCTCTGTCTCTTCCGGATTCATTTAAGTACTTTTAAGTGTTTTCTTTCCTCCTCCAAAAGTTACGTATTGCACTTTCTGTAGGACTGAGCCTATAGTAGTGATGACAGATTCTCTGTTTTCCCTAATACTGGATAGTTGAGCATCACAATGATTTGAAGCTGTAGGTTTGAGTAAAAGTTACTACGTGGTGTTGCTTTAAAACATTTGTCTTTATTCCAGTAAATGAGGTCTGCCTCTGTCTCAATTTTTTTTGTTGTTTTGAACAAACCTAAATTCTCTGTTAGTCAGATAAATAGTTATCTGACCTCTCTGTGTGCCTTTATGAAGTCCGATTTCTGTTCATCTGATGACCACTCCTATTTACCCTGTATCCATTAATCATGTCTGGTAAACAGGTGCATATTTATCAGTTATCTGTCTGTGAAATCCTCAAGTCTGAACTCTGTTGACCAAGCTTAATTTTTTGAAATCCATTGCTTGGTATCAGATCTCCTTACATCTGTTTTTCAGACCTGACCTATATATAATCTCACAAGATCAGTAGCAGTCTCAAATCAAGCAAGCAGATTTGGCCAAAACCAAAATATTGGTTGTGTAAGAAAGAAAAGTGTTGTGTAAAGAATGCCAAATTATTGGCCAACTCACCCCCTTGGGGTTCTTGGGGTTTTAACTTTTAATGTCCAGATGATAATCAATTGCCAAGTTAAACGATGTATTGCCGCACTGTAAACCTGAATAATTTAGCCGAAATCAAAAACATTTGTATGTGGCTGTAAGTTTTTATTAGCAGAAACGTATTCGTAACTTGAGGTGTTTAGTTTTGTACCACTTTCAGAAATGCAGTTAGCCATCTCCTGAGTTGGAGACATTTCCACCTTAAGTGATCCTAAACAGCAAAAATAAGTATATATTACCCACCTATGGACCAGGAGAAGAGCAATATCCTCATAAGGTTTGTGTTTGGAGTTCTCTCCGTTGTCTAAAAAACTTCTGCCTTTAGAGAGAGAGAGAGAGAGACTAGCATACTGGACTGAGATCGTTTTTCTTTTCACTCATATACACACACTGGGGCTTCGTAACCACATTAGACCCATCTTCAAGCACACAAACAGAGTGGAGAGCTGGCAAATGGCAAAAAAACATCCTCTGATTTTTATTAAAAAGTGTTTTTGATTACAGTCGTGAACTTCACCTTTACCACAAACAGAAACAGGTTAAGTCAAAACTATACAGTTTCACAAACGAAAGATGAAAGAAAGAAGAACCTGAATTGTTAAATTGAGTGAAACCTTTCAATATATTAGTGAAAAGGTATAGTCACCCAATTCAGGGAATTACTTTAGACAATAGGGTTTACCAAGTAGCTATGTATTAAGTTAATAGTCCATAGATTAAGTTGAATACTTTAGTTGTGCTGTCAACTTTACACTGATTAGACACAGCATTAAAGGTCTTGATTTACAGATGATATTAATGCACATGGAATTTGATGAGTATGATAAAGATTCCCTAGACTCCAATCAAACTGAGCATCATTGGGATGTGCTGGGAAAAAAAAGGGTTACCCCACTTCACAACGTAGTTAAATGATCTACTGTTAATGTTTTTGGCATGTGATATCACTGAATACTTTCGAAGATCTTGTAACGTCCATGCCACAATGGGTCACAGTTGTTTTGGCCATATGAGGGGGACCTACGAAATGGTAGTGTGTTTTTTTTTCTTGTAGTTCGGTTCCCTTAGTCCAAACAAGAAAATAATGCACTGTTATATTTTAGACCTGGTGGTATCTTTACCTCCTTGCAATGCATTGGAAATTCCTCCACTACACAAACCAAAGAAGGTACGCTGTTGTTTTCAACACACTCTGTTTTCTTGTGGTGTGTTAGTGTTCCAACTTGTGGCACTAGAAACCTGTGTTTGGAGAGTTCGAAAGGAAGCGTTGACACTTACTCTAACAAACCGCACTAACACAGTAATTGCATCAGGCTTCATTTTAATCGGAACACAGCTACATGCATCCCCATGCTTCAATTAGATTGAGTTTGTGCTGAGAGATGTACAATCAGACTTAGTTTGAGCTTCATGAAACTGTTGTTCCTCAACCGATTAAATCTGTATTACAAATAAGTAAATATATTAGTCTTGCAGGCCAGCATGTGATCTCATTGCATCTACTTATCAGGTTTGATTGCTGTACATCTGATATCTCTGGAAGTGTTTGTTTTAAATTAAAATATTAAAAGGATAGGGGATTATTTTGCTAGAAACTGCTGGAATGTAGAGACAATAAAATCAGTATGATGGTTAAAAAATAATTATATTTTTAACCCTGCATGTATATATAATATGTATGTATGTATTAAATAACTGATTTATCTGATAGATATGCATCTGTGAATTTTGTTTTGTTTATCTCAAAAATTAATGTGTGTCTCAAAAAATATTGAAATACCACTTTAACTCATACATATATTTCTTGAATTTCCCCTGGGGATCAATAAAGTATGTATCTATCTATCTATCTCTATCTATCTATCTCTATCTATCTATCATATATATGCATATATATTTATTTGATGATCCTTTGTATACAATGCTTATTTTCGGAAATGTACTGAAGGCCAAGTCTTAATGCTTTTTGTCCTCATGCTTCCCCTTCAGTATGATTACTACTTTATATTGTGTGAGAAGGATCATTTTAGAGTTCTGATGTAATCCTGTAGTTTATAAAGCCTGCCACCGAGTGTCTCTTTTGTCTAATGCTAGAATATATTGTAACACAGCTGAATTCTAATTCCTGTTTTTATTACTAATATGGTTTCATTAATGAAAATTGTAGCAGCACATCACAATAATTACATTTTGTAAGATATGTACAGTACTGTGCAGAAATCTTAGGCACCTGAGATAATTATATATATTTAAATGAATGCCTTCTCAATAACCATGGTGCTTGTATAAAATTATATATAATCACAGTAAATACAAAAAAATTTAATAAGAAATATAAGATCCTTTGTTTTTTTCTATAAAGTTGTATGTGTGAGTGAGTTTGAAGACCAATGTCTTGTTCAGATTCTCCTTGATTGCATGAATTTGTTAAATCAACAGCACACATTATTTAAAATCATTATTTATTAACCGGTAAAACTAGGTATTGGATGATAACCTCAAATAATATGGAGTGCCACGAGGAGAGATTTGAAAAAAGTTAAACCAACACGTTCACATACAGAATAGCACTCACTGGAATATGATTTTTTTTCTAAAGATGGGAGTTATTTGTTTTTTGTTTGTTGGATTTTTTAGCAAATAACAATTACTGCTCAGATAAATAGCTTTTTAAATCTCATAATCTTTGCACAGTGCAGTGTGTGTGTGTATATATAAATTTTTATTACTAAGCATTAAATATTTTTGGTTTTCTAGACCACTGCTCATGCACATTGTTTTCTGAAACCTTGTCTGTTAATAAAAGGTTTGTCACATTTCTGCTCTTCTGGGAAGGATTTGCACTTGCTGTTAGAACAATTTTATGAGGCATTTATTAATGGCTTTTATTAGAGCATAAATGAGGTCGGAATATGACGTTGAATTATTATTATAGTTCTGGATTGCAAACACTTCTCTGACTCCTCCCAAAGGAATCGGGTGCTGCTCCTTCACTCCACAGTAGTGATCAACCGATATATCGGCTGACCGATTAATCGAGGCGATTTTGGCATCTTTTATATAATCGGCATCGGCTGATATATGAGCGCAAAAGGCTGATATTTACTCAATGCACACAGGTAATGCTGTGGGCAGCTCTGTCATTCTGGCTGTTAGAGCGCCCCTTGCGTCCATTTTGCCATCTTACAGGCAGACATCATTGAGCACAAGTGAAGGAGTACAAGCCTCCAACCTGTAGCTGCATGCCGTCTCATCAGAGAAAATGGTATGAATTATTTTCTCTTCTTCAGCTCTCACTATTTGTTACTGGCTGCTCCTTGTAACCTACACTCAATAATCTGCATCATAAACGACTAAGTTGATAGTTGTAATCTAGAAACCCAGCGTTATTTAGCCTCTTAATTCGCTCATTGGTCAGCGGCGCCTATAAAAAAAAAATCACTCATTGTTATATCTGTCAGTATATCTCAAGTACTACAGGTCCAAAGTCGACGATTAATGTACCAAATTAAAGCTTAAAATCACATTTTCATTGATTTAATCATTTTATATATAATCCCACTTGATAAATAAGTATTTTTGCTGTTATTGGAAATTGTTATGAAAAAATATTAGTGACAGTACATATTTTCAGATTTTTCACAGCGCCATGTTTGAGTCAATGTGTACATATTATACACCAATCGAACGGGCAGACTCTCAGGATCACAGGGATATACATTTAAATGTAGGACTAAGGAATTAAAGCCAAAAAAACAAGATAACCCAAACTTCAGGTTTCTTCTTCATCAATGACAAAACCACTGCTTCTCAAAGCCTAAAGAGCCCACAAGTGGCTCACACACAAAGTTAGCACAGCAGCGCTTACCTTAGATAGTCCCCTTCAACACGAGTCTAAATCTGAGTCTCTCCAACAAACTGTTTTTGAGTAATCCTCATGTTTATGTCAAGAGTACTGGTGGAAAAAAATGGTACACATTTTAAAAACAAATTTTAAATATGACCCCCGTGGACCCATGTCACACCTACTGCCGCATAGCTTAGGCTTTCCAATGACATGTCAATCAAGTCTGTAGACCAATCAGGGGCAGAGTTATGTTGATGTGCACCCCAAGGACAAGAGACAAACACGCAGCAGAGCGCATACGTTTTCAGCGCCTAACAGACCCAGACACTGCGAGAGAGACTCAAATGGTTCTATTTGGTAGCCACAAGCGCCACAAACAATAATCAAGTTTCAGGGTTCGCGGAGGGCGGACTGACGGAGGCAGACGCATACGCTAAAACACAGATAAACTTTATTTACAAAAAGGAATAACAAAACAGAGACAAAGACTAGGGCAAAAACCTAAATGAGGGAAAGCACAAAACAGACAGACGTGAGACTCAGTGATGACGGAGAAACAAAACAGTGACAGGAAACGAAGCGAGGCACGGACGAGACAAAATGAGGAACAGACAAACTGAAGGGAGCGATACAACTATGACAATGAAAATGGGCGGAAACAAGGACAATACCAAACAGATCCATGTGCTGAGAGAGCACATGGCGGGGAAAACAGACCTGACAGGACGAGGGCGTGACAGATGCCCCCCCCCCCTGAGTGCGCAACTCCCGGGGCGCATAACCAAAACCCCCCAGGAGCTGGCGCAGGAGAAGGCACGAAAAACAAGACAAGACAACTAACCAACGGGTGACAGGACTCAGGACAAGACAGGAACAGACACAGGAAATGGAGCTGGGGACTTGACAGGACCGGAAACTGGGGACTGGACTTGGGACAGGACAGGAGACTGACAAAGGGGGATGACAGGAGACGAAACTTGGGACAAGACAGAGGACAGAAACGGAGACAAGACAGAACTAGAGACGGGTGATGAAACACTGGAATGAAGAGGGGGACCTACTGGAGACAAAACTGGAGAGCAGAGGACTGAACAGGTGACTGATAAAAGGGAAAAGGAGACAGGACTTGGGACTGGAACGGACTAGACAGGACGGGAGTGGACACATCTGGACAAGGTGATTGAACATTGGATGGGGATCGAGACTGGACAGGCATAGACAACGGAGACGAGACTGGGGACAGAACGGGATTAGAAACAGAAGGTGGGACAGGAGCAGGTGACTGAACAGGGGACTGGATTAGCAAGGGACTGGACAGGACTCTGCAGGGGAACAGGGACCAGGATGTTCACAGGGACAGACATAAACACAGTGACCGGGACTGGGACAGAGACAAAGGCAGACACAGGTACAGGGACAAAGACAGAGACAGAAACTAGGACAGGAACAGACAGACCAAAACAACTGGGGGATGCCCAGGACTGGCAAATGTCTGAGGAACCAGCCTGGGCACAGTTCTAGGGATTCGACCTGGAGCAGCCGGGGCCACAGTCATGGGTGCAGAAGCGACCGGGCCACAGTCACGGGTGCAGAAGTGGCAGGGGATGCCGCCTTCGCTGGAACGGACGAGGCGGGGAACGCCGACATCACTGGGGCAGGTATGGCGGACGCCGTCTTCTTGGGAGCATGAGCGGTGGATGCCGCCTTCGCTGGAGCATGAGCGGCGGATGCCGCCTTCGCTGGAGCATGAGCGGCGGATGCCGCCTTCGCTGGAGCATGAGCGGCGGATGCCGCCTTCGCTGGAGCATGAGCGGCGGATGCCACCTTCTCGGGGACAGGAGCAGCCGTGGAAGCCGCCTCCTCGGGGACAGGAGCGGCTAGAGGCGCCACATTCTTGGGGACAGGAGCGGCTGGAGGTGCCGCTTTCACAGGGACAGGAGCGGCTGGAGGTGCCGCTTTCACAGGGACAGGAGCGGCTGGGTTCGCCGCCTTTACAGAGACAGGAGCGGCTGGGTTCGCCACCTTCATGGGGACAGAAGCGATTGGAGGCGCTGCGCACATTGGAGCAGCAGTGGTAAGCCGTCCTGCAATGACGTCCACGGAGGCAGGGGGACATGCGACGACGTCCACGGAGGCAGGGGGACCTGCGACGACGTCCACGGAGGCAGGGGGACCTGCGACGACGTCCACGGAGGCAGGGGCTTGTGTTGCTCGCAGGGCACGTGCTAAAACACAGATAAGCTTTATTTACAACAAGGAATAACAAAACAGAGACTAGGGCAAAAACCAAAACGAGGGAAAGCAGAAAAAGACAGACGTGAGACTCAATGACGACGGAGAAACAAAACAATGACAGGAAACGAAGTGAGGCACGGACGAGACAAAACGAGGAACAGACAAACTGAAGGGAGCGATACGACTATGACATTAGACATGACACAACTGGATACGACAAGAGGAAGTGAGAGAAGGGGACTTAAATGCACACACAAACGAGACACCTGAAACAGTTAACGAGGAATACAGACAAGGAGGCAGGACAAAGGCGGGACATGGGGGGAGACAAGGACAATACCAAACAGAGCCATGTGCTGAGAGAGCACATGGCGGGGAAAACAGACCTGACAGGACGAGGGCGTGACATCAAGTCAATAAACATGTTTTGAAAGCTTATATATCTTTTATTAGCTACCTTTCCCTCACTGTGGTCATTTAAACTCAGTACATCAGAATAAAACACACCATACCTAAGGGTTTTTTTACTGTTTGGTGAGGGGTAAATGGCCACTTGGTTAGGGACAGGAGACTAGTTTCTCATAAAAGTAAAGAAAAACACTGTAAGATGTTGACATTCAGTCTAGACAAGACATACACTGTATTTTTGCAGTAAAAAGAAACATTTTCCTTATGGAGAGCTTGGGGTCCATTGTCTGCTTCAGCAAAATAACTTCAAATCAGTAGGAGGTATCAAATCCAAATTTTACCTGATGAAAGTAGACCCCTGGAGACACAATTTCAAATAGAAAAAAACTAATGGGACTCATGAACTCTTCAGTTTATAGTCACTAACATTTATTTATTTTTATTTTTTCAAAAATAAGACAAATGCCTACATTTTTTTTCAATTTTATTTTTACAAATATGAAGGGTTTCATGTAAAAATAAATCATGATAATGTCTCTAGTTTATTCACTGCCTGAGGAATGTCAGCTTTACATATCGGCCATCGGCCACTACTACTGTCTAAAAATCGGCATCGGCCATCAAAAAACCCATAACAGTCGATCACTACTCCAGACAACACAGTCCTAATTCTGTGGAGATGTTACAAGCAATGCCTGTGTAATTAAAGGTATGGTTCCACGGAGGGTACAGCTTAAAATACGCATTATGCATAATACATCACATCACTGTCAGAACAAAACCATATACACTGAAACTCTGTGTGTGTGTGTATATTTTTTATATCAATTTTCTGCTACGTTAGTGCAAACCAATATCAAAATTAATTGTACATTTTACCACGATTGCTAATAATGACTGATTATTTAGTTTGTGTATTTTTGACCCTCATAGTTCAGTGATGAGTCTTGTACTGTAAATATGCTCCAGTATTAAATATGGGATATTTTTTCTGTTTGTAATGTTCTAATGTTCCTCTCATGTTTTTTTAATAATTTTGTTGTGTGATTATGTTTTGTTTGCTGTTTTTTTTTTTTTTTTTCTTCCTCCCCATTTACATTTGACTTTTTGTTCAGTGTCGTATTAATTATACCCAAACTGGTTGAGTCGCTCAGTCATCCTCTAAGTTTAGGTTGCTGAATGCAACCTGTGGCAGATAGGGGCATGACTACAACTTGGAAGCATGGTTTTAAAGGGACAGGACATGAAGACACAGTGGGGACATAACAGAATAAAAATAATTATGCTTGATTAGAAGGTCTGAATGTTGATTTTTTGATTAATTGCCCATCGCTATGTTAACTTTTTTTTTTTTTTTTCTCTTCTTTACCTATTGACTAATATGATAGAACTGTTGTATACTTGGAATGCTATAACTTTACATGATGTTCTTCCTTCTGTAAGTTGGCCATTATGGAGATAAAGTTTTGATCTGACAACAAAGGTATGTAATATACTACAAGAATGCGCATCCAAAATTCTCCCCAGTTTCATTTACTTTAACAATGATAGCACTATTGCATGGAATTACGTAGTTAATGATACAATTACTTAAGGCTACAGTCATATAACTACTTATAATGGTTGTGGAGGGGAGAGGAGGAGAAAGAGAAGGTAATTTCTTCTTCCGGAATAAACCGAGGAATTGATGGTGTTTTGTTGAGGAGGGAATGACATCCTGCACCACGACATCATTAGCTGTGAATCATTCATTTGCAATTAGCACCGGGGCTAATATGAATATTACACATCATTAATCAGAGATGTAGTTCTTGATGGAGCTTGGTATAGTTATATTGAGCTTGAGTGTGAATTATTCAGTTTATTGTATACTGCATTATATCAAATGTATGTAATTTTTATTTTTTATTTTTTTGTTTATATTTGTGTGTGTGCGTGCGTGTGTGTGTGTGTGTTTATGATCACACACTAATGCAGTAATCCTTATTTCTGTGTTGGCCCCTGCAGTATGGTAATGATTAAAGGCTGCCATAATTGCCTTCCATTTAGAAACCTGCCTGGTGTATCAATATCAAGCGTCCCTAATTATAACAGCACTCTCACAATTCACAGTAATCTCTGCGGAATGTGTTGGGGGCACACTGAGCAGTCCTGTAATTTCCTGTAAACACTCGTTCAAATGTTCTGCTAAATGGTCAATTATTACGGGCATATCATATCACAAGGCAATTTCAAGTAGTAAACAGGGCCTTACCAAGAAAAAAAAAATCAAAAACAAAAAACTAACAGCTGTGATCCATACTGATTTTAAAAAGCTTTGCTTTACTGTCACATTTTCATGATATACCTGAATAGCAAGAAATCATAAATAGCTTAATATTTTAATGTCGGCAGCTTGTAAGTAGGGTACCGCTTTAGAATAAGATTACACTCTTAATAAAGATGGCTCTTCAAGTGTCCTTCAGTAAATAAACTGGGTCTATGTAGAATTATGAAGAATTAAGGAGCCCTTTGGATGATTAAAGGGTTCTTTGTATTGTGAAATCCTAATTCATATTAATGGAAATCATGCCAAAATGTTCTATATTGCACCAAAAAGTGTTCTTCTATAGTTACAATGTCAAGCTTGTTACAATAGAGGAACAGTTTTAGGTGCCATACAGAACCCCTTTAATCATGCAGAGGGTTCTATATAAAATGATTTTCTTAACTAAAGTACCCACTCTTAAAAAATAAAATTGGTATGTAGACTTTAAAGTCAGTTTAGTATCAGTTTATTAATGGTTATTAATTATTACATTAAAAGTCATGAATAATGTTATATCACATAGATAGAAAGGGCAACAATGAGCTGTTGTTTGCCAGATAGCATACCCACATCCATCTATACTGTTAAAGCTCAAGTATTGCCTGATACTGACCTTACTTTGTCTTCTCCATCAGTCGACACCAAGCCTGTTGGCTTCATCACATTTGTTAATAAGTTCAATCATTTAACCACCAAAGTCTTTTTATGCGCTGATGATAATATGGTGTATCTTAACATATGAAATGACTAAATTCACATTCTGAGGAGGGAGCTTATTCATTATCTTGGTATTTTCAGTAAGTTCTCTGACACACACACACGCACACACACACACAAAAAAGAAGTTACTGTAGCTCTTTCTCTGTGTTACAAATAATTATTAATGATAGTTAAGTGTTTACAATCTAATTAATAACTTTGTAATAAACAGGGTTTAAACATTTATAAACCTTTATAAATATAGTCTTATTTTAAAGTGATACCGTAAGAATGTTAGGCGTTTTTTTCATCAGTTCCTTTGAGTCATACATTTGATTTTAACCATGATGTTGCTACTCAGTGGCTCAGTTGAGACTACAATTTACATATACTAAAGAAATTCAATCTTAGTTTTTCCAGAACTCCTCACATTTCATTTTACCATACTTGGTAGGGCCAGATGGAATTATGGCCTCAGACGTATAAAGCATTCTGGAGGTAGGAACACACATACATTTAATTCCAATAAAATAATTATACATTTCTTAATTTGTATAGGTTTATTGAATAAAACATAATTTTGATAGTTCTATATTGATAATGCTTTTGAATGCTGAAAACAGCTTTAAACGCTGTCTTAAATGAAGAAAATGTAGTCACGCTATTCTCAGGTAAAATGACATTGGATTAAAGAAAACAGGTTAAGCTCAGGGATTACAGAGTACATTATGTTACAGAAATACTAGGTTACAGAAAAATATTAGGTGCACACTCCTGCTCCTTTGTCATTTTATGGTAACAGTTACAGTATTAAAAATAACTGTCATTTTTTTCAACAAAAGTAACTTACAATTTAAGTAACTTGAAAATGACAAGTAAGAAGAATTTCTTTGTCACTGCATTTGTTATGAATTCCATCAAGGAAAAAAGTGCTGCAAAAGCATGTGCATCTATTTGTTCTGTTCTTGGGGATAATATAGTATTAAAAGTATGTTTACCTTGGTTTTACAGCTTCAAAATCATTGTGATGCTTCACTGACCTGTAATAGGGAGAATAGAGTCACTGCTACTATGGGCTCAGGACTGCAGAAACGGCACTATGTAACTTTTGGGGGAGGGTAGGAAGCCACATCTTCCTACCCCCTCCATGTTGATTTCAGTACAGTGGTGTAGATATGAATTACACTAGGGGGAGCCCCAGGAGCATAACATTAGAATTTTGATGTTAGCAATCATGAATGTAGCATATTTATATTTTAATTTATAGGCTATTTTTTTGTTAAATAAATGATGTCATTTTTATACTATGCAAGTTACCATTAAAATGACACGAGTGGGAGGATGTTTGAATTTTGAGCTATTATTATTATACGTTATATAAAAAAACTGAAAACATATTCATGTAAAAAATTCATTTGAATTTCAAGCATCAATGTTTGTTCTTCCATGCACCTAACAACAAAATTCTACTAACCCGCTTCACTAAAAATGTCGAGCCTTTAGCCCAGTATCAGTGGATTTGATTGGCACCACGCCTGAGGTGTGGACTGCACTGACTGACAGTCAGAGATAAGATGTGACGACCAATCGGTGGAGGCGGCGGTTGCCGTGGGAGACAGTTAAATAGGATCTGAGGTTCAGTTCTGTGTTGCTGTGTGTTCAGTGGGGGTCATACACAAAATGACTTGGTACATTACTTTTAAGGCCCTGTCACACACGCTAACACACACAAACACACATAAACATTACTCACACCTGCACACATGATGTGTTTACCTGGTGAATCACCTTCCTGGCAATATGGCATGAGAAACAGTAAAAGAAACCCAGTTTCTCTAGGTCTCTCGATCCCTGGCTCTCACTGCTGCTCTTATCTCACTTACAGACTGAAGTCTAAATATAAAATTTGCAATTTAGCGATTATTTATTGTGGATGAAATGCAGATGAAACACCCTGAGGCCTGGCCTGCGTCTCAGCCCAACGTCAACTGACATCACTTGCACTCACCTACAGCTACTCGCTCGCTTGCTTGCGCCATCTTTACCTTTTATGGCTGGGGAAAGCACTCATGCAGCATGTCTTTGATGAAGCATCTGGGCAGAACAGTTTGTGGTGTGTGTGTGTATATGTGTGAGTGAGAGCGAAACAGAAAGCTGGTATATGTGACTGAATGTATGTGGGTTCAGGTGCAGGGGAAGGAAGCATACAGTGCTTGTGTGTGTGTGTGTGTTTTTGTTTTTGTGTGTTTGGAGTGGCACATGCGGAGTGGAGCGCTGTGGCTTTTTGTTTTTCTGTAAATGGCTTATTCACAGTCTTCACTTTCCTGCAAGCACAGCGCATTCTCTCCTCTCAGTGTATATAATACACTCCACCACTAAAACACACTCACTCCTTCTGATGGAGAGATGAACATCCTTTAGAAACAGTATATGCTGGTGATGGCAGTCATATTTTTGGTCATTTTTTTTTTTTTTTTGGGTTTGCTAGGTTTTTTTGTTTGTTTGTTTGTTTTTTACTTTATATATTTATTTTTTTATAATTATTTTCTTGGGGGTGCAATAAAAGGTGTCACAAAATAAAAGATTCAAAGTGTGAATGAATGGCATTTGAATGATGTTAGAGCTACAAACATTCTTTATAAACTTTGGCCTTTTTTAATTGATGTGTTCATTAATATGATAAACTGAACAGTCGCTGGATTAGGAACACCTGCGTTTTACTTACTCTAATTTTATCAGCTCAACTGACCATACAGGAGCACTTTGTACTTCTACATTTACAGAGTTTACATCACAGAGCACCAGGGTCCTGGGGTTGTGGGTTCAAGCCCCACTCTGGTGATTGGTGCCCCCTCCAGGGCTCTGAACCCACCGCAGACCTGAACTGGATATGCGATTACAGACAATGAGTGAATGAATGTTGTTATACATACATGGTTTGCCCCCTTTCCTTGCTCTTCAGTAGTCAGGACCTTCACAGGCCCACCACAGAGTAGGTATGATTCGGGTGGTGGATCAGACACAGCAGGGCTGCTGGAAGTTTTAACGCCCTCAGTGTCACTGCTGGATTCTGAATCGTCTACCAACCAAAAATATCCAGCCAACAGCATCCTGTGGGAGGCGTCCTGTGTCCACTGATGAAGGACCAGAGGAAGACCAACAAAAAATGTGCTGTGGCAGATGACATATTGTCGAGGTATGTGTATCAATGAGTGGACACAGGGCACCAGAAGCAATGCTGTGCCTGATTCACTCGTACCAACATATTAACACATATACCAATTTAGTGGCACTGCAGCTCTGACAATGATCCACCATCCAAATCATATCTGCTCTGTGATGGTCCTGTGTGGGTTTGGACCATTGAAGAGCAGAATAAATATGGGATAAGTTTGCAGAGAAACATTTCAGTACACACATACATATATACATACATACATCGCCGTCATTGCTCTGCGATGGTTGGCTGCATGGAAGAGTCAGGCGTTCACTGTACTCATGGTGCTCTATGGGAGTAGATGAACTGACTGACTGAATCCCAGTTTCTTGTCAGCAGACACACACTCATGCACACACTCACTCACTCCAAATGAGTAAATTAGAGTGACCGATCAACCTAAAGTGCATGCTTTTGACTGTGTGAGGAAACCAGAGTACCCGGAGGAAACCTATGCAAGCACAGGGAGAACATGTAAACTCCACACAGAATGGCCCAGGCTGGGAATCGAACCTAGATCGTCTTGCTGTGAGGCGACAGTGCAAACTATTACACCTAACTACTACTTACTACTACTCTCTCTTTCTCTCTCTCTCTCTCTCTCTCTCTCTCTCTCTCTCTCTATATATATATATATATATATATATATATATATATATATATATATATATATATATAATTCCTCATGAAGGATTACAGTTCAGAGTTACAGTATTTAATTAATGTAGAGTAGCCTCAAACTTCAGCACAGCTCTTTACATGAATATCAAAACTGTTGAGAATGTCCCTCAAACCTATTCCCTGTATAACTAGTTTAGTTTTTACGAGGATGTGTGTGTGTTAGCTTATGTGGTGTATTCCGTTGGATGCATGTGAATGACAGAAAATGACAACTCATACAACCCCACACAGGAACACAAATATCAGTATGATAGTTGGAGGCTATTTGTAGTAAATGTCCTCCACAGGGGGAAAACTGTGTGTGTGTGTGTGTGTGTAACCTTGCTCTTGGCTCAGTCGTGTATGTGAGTGAGAGTCAAAGCAGAGCAATGCAGTCTCTCTTTATCAGTGAAAAGAAATCTTAAACCCCTTTTTTGGCCCAGAAGAAGAAGAGCAAAAAAATGGTACTGTGCTTACAATCTGTGTCAGTGACCTCTCTGTTTTCCTGTTGCTGACGTGTGTGTACACATGTCCATGAGGTTGTGTTTTGCCACTTTCTATTATCCATGATGCTGAGAGAGAGGAAGGGAGGCTTAGTTGGTGAACTATGTGAATTGTTGTGAATTGTTTCTCTCTCACTCTCTCTTTCACACACACACTTCATTTAAACATAAATATAAAAAACTCACCAAAACTTACATTTAAACTAAATTTGACAAAAGCAACTGTAGTTAGTATTTTTGCCTTATATTGTAGCATCAAAATCGTTGTGATGAATTACTGACCTGTAATAAGAAGAACAGAACTTCTGTCGTTGCTACTCTGGGATTACCACTGCTGAAACTGCACTATGAAGGAGGGTAAGAAACTGCCCCCTTCTGACCCCTCCCTCTTTATTTAATGACAGTGCTGTAAAAGTAAATTACGCTCTATAAATGTAGGAGTCCCAGACCAAAAATACCAAATATTACCTAGTGTTCTATTAAATATTATAAATTGCAGAAAAAATGAGCAACATTAATAACAATTATAAATACAAAAAGAATAAAATCTGTGTGCTTGTAAGCATGTATCACTGACATTCACTGATGCTCAGATTGGGAATGTTCTGCATTGCCAGAGTAGAGCACTTTTATATTAATTCAGAAAAGGGGCGTCCTTACATCTCAACAACCGTGGATTGGACAGTGATAATGCTCTTTTGAAATGTTTATGGATTTTGACAAATGAAATTGTTTTTGACCAATTAAATCTGAGCGAGCATATATTTCCTTGAGAGCTTAGAAAAATGTTAAACTAGTAAAGTAAATGGTTCTGAATAGAACTGAGTTCTTTCTAGAACCATATGCAAGTTGAAATGTTTATTTTAATTGATGGGCTACATATGGTTCTAGGAACCTTTTTAAAATGGCCCTATACAGCATTAGAAAGGGTTCTACTATTGTTACAGTTTACAACCTGATACAATCGAAAAACCAGTTTTAGTGCTATTAGGGACTATTTTCCAAAAGGTATTACATAGAACCATATACAACACATTATCAGTCTGAAGAACCCTTTCATCATGCATAGAGCCATTAAACACGCAAATGGTTCTGTAAAGAACACATAGCTCTATATCTCTGATGCGGCTCGGCTTTTGAAAATAATTAATCAGTATTTAATTAAAATGTATTTTATTTTGGTTCGTTCATTTTCAAAATGTAATTCTATGAAGATTATGGCGATCTTGTAACATCTAAAATATTTTAATATTTAATATTTAAAATATTTTCGTCGCTCTTAATACACGTCACAACTTCCAATGTGCGACACCCGTCAGTGTGCGGTTTCTTGAACTTTTTGACAGAGCCAGTAAAATAATGACGGCACGCAGAGAGAGGACAGCATTTTTGTTTGCTGCCAGTGGATAATTTAAGTTCGGCATTTTTTTTTTTTCCATTACAACAAGGACTCAAATAGACATTGAGTATTTTACTTAACCGTCAACCCAACGTCTTTTTTTTCGGAGTTAAAAATGTTTTTTTTTTTCATTACTACAAGGACTCACATAGACATTGAGTATTTTACTTAACCGTCAACCCAACATCTTTTTCCTTTTTTTCAGAGTTAAAAATGTTTTGTTGCATGCAGAAATGTTATTTCATTTTCTCTGCAGTCTGTAGTGGAGTATGGACCCAGATCAAGAAATGAAAAATTAAGACTGACTCTCCACTAAGATTTGGACAGGACCTGCATTCCACAGAGTGTGTGTGTGCTGAAAGGCTATGCACCCCCCCACACACACATAAACTCACACACACACCTATGTCTGACAGCAAAGGCTAAGCAGAACATTCTTCAGTGGCCCCCAGGATGACAGGGAGGGGTCATCTTCAAACTTACGACACCAGATGACTACTCCCCCTTCTTCTTCTGGACAGTAAAAGTGAAACCCCCAAGTTTATGACCCCATTAAGCCTAAAAGATCAATCAGAACCTTAGAGACCAGGATTAAAGAACCCCAGCTTTATTACCATCAGCGTCGACTGGCATTCTTATCTATCTAAAATCAACAGATGGCCCAGGACTGCCAATGGTGACCTCCAACGCGAGTTCAAACCAGACAAACAGGATGGATCAACAGTGCCCCCAAGTCGACATTTGCGAAATCACTTTTTGCCCTCTCTCACTCTAAACATCATATCGAACGCATGTGTCATTGTTTCTAAGCATGTTTTATGCAATGTGTTATTAATGTTATCCTCTGTTATTCTCAGGTGACTATCTACTAACTAACCGAGTGATGTGAATTACTGTTTCAATCACGAGGAAAAATTCCTGTCTCAATTTAGAAAGGCGAATTAATTTCTAACATCTAGAATAGTTGGTAATGTACTCTCGAGATATATATATATATATATATATATATATATATGATAAAAATAATCCAGTATACTCATTATGCTATATTCAAGTATGTATGAAGTATATTTTATTCATTATTCATATTCGCTGGAAACGTGAAGAAAGTCACGTGAACCTCAGACCCAGGAACCAATCAGAGAACGAGACCTCCCAAATGGGCGTGACCGCGCCACCTATGAAAAAGGGAGTCGTTCATTCATTCGTTCATTATCTGTAACCGCTTATCCAATTCAGGGTCACAGTGGGTCCAGAGCCGACCTGGAATCATTGGGCGCAAGGCGGGAACACACACTGGAGGGGGCGCCAGTCCTTCACAGGGCAACACAGACACACACACACATTCACTCACACCTACGGACACTTTGGAGTCACCAATCCACCTACCAACGTGTGTTTTTGTACTGTGGAAGCACCTGGAGGAAACCCACGCGGACACGGGGAGAACACACCAACTCCTCACAGACAGTCACCCGGAGCAGGAATCGAACCCAGAACTTCCAGGTCCCTGGAGCTGTGTGACTGCGACACTACCTGCTGCGCCTGTACTCTCTTGTATCTGTTCGCATTTTCGCTCTTGGCATTTTCTCTTGTACTTTTCTTCTTGTCTACGCTGACAAGCCGACTCTTCAAAGACTCATGCCTTCATGCAACTTGTCAGTTAGCAGTGCAATACAGAAACTAAAAGAGTAAACGTTCGATTAATTGTCAGTAGTCTTTTCTTTTTTATTTGTGTTCGTTGTTTGTAGCCCAATCCAAGTTTAATTTTACGACTGATCAAAGCAGGTGAAACTTATTTTGGCCAGAATAAGGGCCACCTTGAAATCTTACAATAAGTATTAGCTAATTAATTCATAAAACAGCTTCTGAAGATCGGAGGAAATCCGCGAACTTATTCTGACACCCTTTCATCTGGAAGGAGACTCCCACTCAGGACAGTGAGCCAGAGGAAATCCTTCAACTGATGTCACCACGCTCTGAGGGTGCCTGAAGCGGCCTCGCAAGTGACAACACCTACGCTGACCCAGCATCAAGGCTCCCATGAAAGAAATGCTGGAGCCAGGCTGGATCTAGCTCCAATCACCTCAAAAGCGCTGCTGTACCCATCGAGTGGTTGAATCGTGGAAAAAGTAAGCTAAATTCCTCATCTTCAGAGCTGATATCGAATTAAATCTCTTGATAAAATTATACCCTAATTAAATCATTTAGCAACACATCATTCACAAGTCATATAGCCTAGCCAAGTATTAAATTTGAACTGGTTTCACCTGCGTTGATTCCGTGAGATTTTGATGATTGTGCTATGTTTATCAACCTATTATCATTCCTTTTAATAAAGTGTTTCCATTATTTGAAATAATACAGTGTGTGGAGTTTGTTCCTTAAGAGTCTGAAAATCCTGAGAACTCAATCCCCTAGTGTTGACAGTATTTCATTCTTTAATAAATTATTAATATTTTTGTCATTTATTTCAGTAATAATAATAATTATTATTATAAGTGATAATCACTATTAAACATAACCAACTCAAATACTGTTACTCCGCTACAAGTCGTTCATTGATTTCATAAATGTATCACAGTATAGTTTGTTTATACATAGCACAAACCCTGTTATGCACAGTGTTATTTCATTTAAAATTTCAAAAGGGTTTTTTGGTTCCCATTCTTTACTGTGTGAAATGGGTCCAAATGGCTCTTTGAGTGTTAAAGGTTGCCGACCCCTACTCTATACAAAAACATTGTCTTACTCAAGAACCCTTGAAGAGCCGTCTTTCTTAAGTGTGTAGTAGGGATGGGCAGTATCCACATTTCTTTATGCCTTCTTAAAATATTAGCATGGTATTCTGTATTATCGTAGGGGGGTAGGGGGCAGCGGCGGTCTGAGTGAAGGGTTTTTGCTGCTGTGCAGTTCAGCTCAGCACTGCCAGACCTGCGCACAGACACGTGTTGGCAGTAAAAAAAAAAATCAGTCACTGGTGCAGGAACATAAAAAGGTGGAAATTAAGCTAAATAAGACACAGATTAGAAGCACAGCTGGCCAGCTTACAGGCTCTTGTGGCTTAGCAAACCACTGCAGATGATTTTCCGGTGAGCTCAAAACACACGTTTAAAGGATAATGTTACAGTGACAATAAACTCATAACTATGGTGGCATACTGGGCCTGTGGTGTTTTGCCCACACATTTTTAGAGTGTGACATCAGCAGTCAGTGAGCTCCCACAGTTCCCCCTCCCCCTCCTTGTGTTTCAGTGAACACAGGACACTGCCCACAATACCCTGTTGGCTGGATGGATCCAGCAGTGTCATTAAGGGCTTTAAAAACTTGAGCAGCACTGCTGTGTCTGATCCACTTGTACCAGCATAACACATACTCACACAATCACCACTATGTCAGTGTCACTGCAGCGCTGAGAATGTTCCGCTACTGAAATTAAACCTGCTTATGGTTGATCTGAGTATGTCTTTTAATTTAAGCTAATACAAACAGTGGGGCAAACTCTGAAGTCGAGTAATGAGACTGAGCCATCACTGCCTTCATTTGCCCTTTATTAAAGTTCCCTTACAAGGGCACCAGCAGAAAAGGGGCAAACCTTACCTCGAGCCCTGTTTTTCCACTACCAGGATTCAGCACAGCTGACCCACACAAACTCCACTGCACAGCAGAAACGGCAGCTGGTGAGTATGCTGGGAGCTCTCCCACGAGCTGCCCAGCCACTCCCATACTCAGGGCTGCCACAATAGCATTACTGATCATGACAATAAGCAACTTTGGATGACCAACACAAACTGTGCAGCAACAGATGAGCTACCCTGTCTGACTTTACATCTACCATGTACAGTGATGTAGTTGTGTCTAACAGAGTGGACAGTGCGGAGTGGACAGAGTGGACTGCTGTGTCTGATCCACTCGTACAACACACACTAACGCACCACCACCACATCACTGCAGCACTGAGAATGATTCACCAGCCAAATCATACCTGCTCTGTGGAGGTCCTGACCATTGAAACACAGTGTGAAAGGGGCAAACACAGTTAATTAGTGTCTTCTCCCTGTGTCTGCATAGGTTTCCTCCCACAGTTCAAAAACATATGCTGTAATTGGCTATGCAAATATGTCCACAAGTGAATGTGTGAGTGTGTGATACCCTCTGGTGCCCTGAACTGGATAAGTAGTTGCAGACAATGAATGAGTTAATAGCTGTCCAGATTTAAAATCAAACATCAGAAACATGCAATATTGCAATTATTTGGTGTGTCCTTCTCTTTCCATCATACGTCAGGGTTAGGGCTATGCACTTAACTCTTCACAATTAGTTTTATGCATGAAAGTCTATTATGTTTTACATATATTACATCGATATTACATACTCATTCTCACTCTCTCACTCACTCTCTCTCGCTCTCCCTCATCTACACACATTCTCTTACCCTCCTTCTGACACTCCCACTCCAACAAGTCTCTGTGTGTGCAGACTGCCTGCTCTCTGTCACTCGTCTCTGCCTCGCTCATTCTCTCAATCTCGCAATCTCTCTGTCTCTCTGTCTCTCTCTCTCTCTCTCTCTCTCTCTCTGTCTTTCACACAAACGGACTAAAAGTTATTCCAGGAAGCGAACAAGGGGAAAAATCCTTTTCTGATGATCTCCCCCTCCCTCCGGCAGTCAGGTTGTATTGTCCTGGAGCTCCTCTCTCTCTCCCTCTCTCTCTCTCTGTTATGGGCTTTGGTGTGATTATATGTGTGTGTGCGTGAGATGGTGTGCATGTGAGTTCTTGTCTGTGTGAATGCTGTAGCTGAACGCAGTGCTGTATCTTTAATCTGACTGCTGTGTTGAGGCGGATGGAGCTCTTTGGAGTGTTGTGAGCGTTCTAGTTGTCGACCTGACCATTTGACTCCAGGAGTATCTGAATAAGTGGAGGGATATTCAGTTACCTTTATTTCTTCTATGGGGTTTATAGTTAAATCTGTTCAGCAGAATAACAGCTGTTTTTATCATGCCTGTGCCTAAATGCAGTAGTATGAGTTAGCTGTTTTCAGCCTTAATAAGTTTTGCTTATGTTCTTTCACTCTTTTATTTTTTTGTGTTGGTAAATATGATTGTAATTTGAAATACTGTACAAAATGACATCCTTTTTTTTTTCTTTCTTTCACTTTGTTATTCTTGCACATGCACACATTTTCTTTCTCTCTCTCCCTCCATCTACATTATATATCTCTCTGTCTTACTCTTGTCGTTCTCTGACATTAGCTTAGTTGTGCAGTCCATATTTGTGTGTGTGTGTGGTTTAGTCAGATACCTGTTGCATTCTAAGCAGTACTGTTACCCACTATAAATCAGCATTAGAACACTATACACACACTTCTTTTTATTTTTGTCACTCACTCACTAACTCACTCTCAAAGTGTCGAGAAAATCTAATGATTATACCACTGTTAGAAGACTACACACACACACACACACACACCAAACAGAGGTCTGTACAGTACACTGTTGTAGGAAGGAGCAATGGAAAGATTTTATAATGAAGCAGAGGAGAGGAGTGAGGAGAGCAGGGCCTGCCACAGCCTGGTGAAGTGTAATGGAGCAGCCTCTGTTTAAATCAGAACTGTTCTAATACAGTCTAAAAACGACCACCCAGTTTCAATACAGTGCCAGACCCAACAAATCTGAGATAAAGTCAAGCAAATCTAAAGAGCTAATCAGATGCGAGTCATTTTTGGTGGAAATGTTGGTGTGTAGTTTTAGCATGGCTTCAAGACATATCAGCAAGAGATAGAACATCTCTGTATAAATGACTGATATGGGAGAAGCTACTTATCTCATACAGACAAAAAAATAGAAGCTGTTAATTTTTTTATTTAACCATTTGATTTTTCATTCATTCTACATGTGATAGCATTTATACCTGTTGATTTGCTTGCAAAATTACTTTATTATTATTATTATTATTATTATTATTATTATTATTTTGGCCTTTCTATATACTCCAGATGCAGGGAATCAGTTATGATATGTCTGATATCTACAAATTGCTTTTTTAATACACTGAATCTGAGTGTAAATGGGGCATGAACCCCAAGAAATGGCCATGGACCTCCTATTTGAGGTAACAAGCCAAGGGAAAAAAAGCCAGCAGAAAGAGCTATGACCTGGGAGGGAGTGTGAAGGTTTAGCAAGCTTCCATGGTCTCAATTCCTGGGCCTTGGGCCACAGTAATGTTACCGATAAATATTAGAGGTGTATGAGACAGCAAATTGGTTTTAATAATGTTATGGTTTTATGGTTATAGTTATGGTTTAAAACACTGTAAAACTTACTGTGTATAAAACATCTTCACGTGATTTGCTAAATTTAAAAACTGAATTTGGTTTTGAGCAAACTTAAAATGTATTAGGTGTGCAGACAGGTTTTACAGCTTTTTTGTGTAAGGCGTAAAAGTAATATGAAATTCAAACACACTCCAACTCTGTTTTCATTTTAAAGTAACTGTTGTGTAGTATAAAAATGACAATGGTCTTTCAATAAATAATTACCCAAAATTACATTAAAAATGTTAATGCACTATGGGCACAATATCTAGAATCTCACACATACTTTTGAACAATATTATCCCTGATAACAGAACAAATCAAAGCACATATTTGTGCAATGATTTGTCCTTAAATGCAGCGAATGCTGTGACCAATTAATTCTTATCGCTTGCCATTTTTGAATTAGTAAATTATTAGCTTTTTGTTGAACATAATGACATTTATTATTTTTAATAGTATGCAAAAGTTAAAATATAATGAAAAATAGAATGTATGAGTTTTGATTTACAATTATACATTACACAATAAAAGTCTTAAAAACGTATTTGTACACATAATATATAAAGGGGGGGGGGGGGGGGTCCTCTCTTTTGGCTTCTAGTATTTACCAAACAAATTAACCTCATCGATTGTGCCAGCATTAAACTAAATAAACTAAAAACTGAACTGTACACATTTTTCAATATTTCAATCTATATTAAAGCATCTGTCACTGACTGACAGTCATTACATGGTGCTGCCATCTGTTTAAAACTATTTATATTGGCAATTTTTTTGTTTGATTATGATGATGATGTCATTTTGCTTTCAGTTCTTGGCAGTTTTTCTGTGTTTTTGTATTGTTTATATTGATATTGGAATTATATTGTATTGACCAAAATTAAGAAATATATTGTGATGTAAATTTTGGCCATATCATTTAGTCTCAGCTAATCATCTAAACCTGATGAAAATCTGGTGCAAAAAAAGGTGCAAAATTCTGAAAATGTATTATCCATTTTTGATACACTTTATGGTACCACTATAAAATAAGACTACACTTGTAAGGGTTTATAAATGGTTTAAAACGCAGTTTATTACAAGGTTATTCATTAGGTTGTGAACACCTTAAAGGACATTAATAATCATTATTAACACAGAGATAGAAAGGATAAGAGGGTCATTTCTTTTTTTGCCACATATTTAAAATGTCAAAACTTACTGAAAATGTCAAGGTATGAGAAGTTCAGACCTGAGAATGTGAATTTATTCACTTCATATGTTAAGGTGAACCACATTAACATCAGCGTCTAAAAAAGACACTCTATCAGTGGTTAACTGGTTTAACATGGTTGTTAATAGATAAACAGATTATTAATATATTAACAGATACACGCTGCAGGTGACAGGCTTAATGTCGACTGATGGAGAAGCCAAAGTAAGGTCAGTATGAACAGTTTAATAGTGTAGATGGATGTGGGTACGCTTTTTAGCAAATAACAGGTTTCCCTTTATACCTATGTGTTATAAATGATTATTAATGACATTTACTTTTTAATGTCAACATAATTAATAAGCAGTAATTAATAAGCATAAACAGATCGTAAACGACTGAAAGCATACCCTGAAAAGTGTAGTCTCATTCTATGTGCAGTTCTAAAAACTCTTTGTATCTCTAAAGACTAAAAAAAAAAGACCCTTTTTTGACTTAAAACACTGTAGCCGACTTTTATAATAAATGTATTAACTTGCTTACATCTCAGCGACAGATACATAGTGGAGTTCCCTTTGAATATCAATGCAATTGTTGAGCACGTTTTTCAAAGTTACTATGACTGGGCAAAAAGAACATTCTTCTTTCTGTTTAACTATTATGAGCAGGTGGGAAAGCATCCCCGTTTTTCCCCTCAGTCCATGTAGACATATACAAGTGCATCAATGTCAAGGTCTTGGTCCAGCAGAGTGAAAGCATCTTCAGTGGGTGAGGGGACAAGGGGTATTGTGTTTTCTTAACTCTACAGCTGATATGAGATTTGGAAACCCATCATGTTGATTTTGGCTCACCTAGAGTATGTATAGTTATATCTTGCAGTTTTAGTAGTGTTTGTGTGTGTCTGCATATTGAGCTGGAATGGCATAGCAGAAGTATCAAGCTTATTTAATATCCAGCAGCTGTGACATTGCTCTTGTGTAAATATTTACCGCAGGAATGAATAACTGCTCTTTCTCTCTGCCACCATTCACTAAAGCTAGAGCTGTCACTGTTGATTGTGCTATTCATTGGGTTATTTAGTAATTATTTTGACAACCAACTGACTGAATATAGGGTTGTTTTTGTTTTGTTTTTTTTTTTAATTAAGGCCTTGCAAAAATAGACTTATAGGCAACATCAGTGAATTGGGACAGCTACTGTTCTCACAGAAAAACAAATCCATCTTCGTGTATGTTTTTGTTCAGAAGCTCTGCAACGTTTAACGTGGAATGGTATGTTTGAGTAAAAAACAGACTATAGCTTTTTTGTAGTTGAAGTTTTACTTGCCTGTAACATGTTAATCAGTTTGAATTACCACAGAAAATCTTTTGTAGCTTTTTAGTTTTGTAGTACTGTTGATATTTGTTTACTTTCATACAGTTTGCAGTCTCCTGGAATTTTGAGTCAGTTCCACCTTAAGTAATGTAACTGTAGCAGAAAAAATAAGTCCATGTTAATCACATATGGAGCTGGAATAGAGCAACATCCTCACCTCTGTTCATGCTTTTCAAAGTTTGGAGGACTTGCCACAGTCCAAACTTCTCCAGATGCCGTTTTTTGACTGTGGCTCAGCCGGTGAAGCAAAGAGAGAAAGCCTAAGCCATTTCGGGTCGAGCCACTTAGTTTTTCCTCCATTTACAGAGCCAGTACTGCATACAAGCACTGGAGCTTTTTCCAGCACACAAAGAAAAATCAAACAAACAAACAAAAAAAAAACGGAGAGCTAGCTAATAGTGAGGAAATATGCTCTAAATTTGATAAAAATTGTTTTGGACTTCAATAGGCAGACATTGCCATTAGTCCAAAAGTAATACATTATTACTTATAAGTATGAAGTATGATAGAAGAGACAAATGAATAAATGCTTCTGTGAGGTTCTGTTTTTTTTTTTTTTTTATTGTGACAAAATTTTGCAGGCAACCGCTTCACCGCTTTCTTTTGGACAAAATAATAAAACAAACAATCCAACATATACACACACACACACACACACACACCAACCAACCATAATATTATGACTGTTTCTAGTTTCTACACTCACTGTCCAGTTCCATTGTCCAGTTCCACTGACCATACAGGAGCACTTTGAAGTTTTTAATTACAGACTATATTTATTGCTCTGTACACTTTTTCCCTTTTCACCCTGCTTATCTTCATAAGGGTGTTTTCAGATAACGCAGTTTTGCTTTGTTTTTTCGCTGGATGTCATAATGCTGTAACAGTGCTTGTGTGGAAGGCTGCAGCTGTGTTTCTGAATATATTGTTTCATGAACTAGTTACACCCAGTGAAGTATGAGCTTGTGACTGCCTGTCGTGGAAGCTGGTGACAAGCTCAACATCAATTCTGTCTTCCATGTACCCTGATCCATCCAATTCTTTTATTTTCTTAATTTTTTTGTTTTATAATAATTAGGCATCAGTCATCGGATGATGATGATGATGCTGATGATTATTATTATTATTATTATTATTATTATTATTATATATTTTTGTTCAGCACAGCCACTATATTTAAGGTTGTTGTTTACTTAACTAAAATTTATGGAGTAGAATTTATTTAGCCAACATCATGAGGTAGAAATGTTCAAATTGGCCAGTTCCAGCAAAATCTGTTATAATGTAATTAGTTCTGTATCCAGTAAAATGGGCAAATGGTCTCACGTGGCATCTGAGCGAATGTATTGTTTCCCTTTTTAATGTATGCAAATAAAGCTGGGCTGGCGATTTAAAAAAAAAAATTGCTTAAGCCACAGCCTTTGCACTTTTAGTAGCCGAAATGTTAAATGACACGGCGAAGGGCATAAAGCAATAGGAAATGTTTACTCCAGAGTGGAAGAACATTTTTATGCACAACAACTTCTAATCAGGGCTTATACATCTCTGGGAAATTACTTCAAATTTATAGTTTATATAGGCCACCCCATACCTCTCTCTCTCTCTCTCCCCCTCAGGTAGAGACTCTTGCACACTTATCTCTTGCACTCTATTTATCTGTTTCCTTCTCTGCTTTTTCATGCTATTTCTGTCTTAATATAACAACCCCTGTCTCTCTCTCCTCCTGTTTCCCCTTTTTTTCTCTCAATCTGTTTCAATAACAATGCATTAATTTAGCAGAATGTTTCTGCTGCTACACACACACACACAATGGAGACACATGCTGGTCTTCACACTTCAGCACAGAGACATTTCACTCTGGGCTCAGCTCGGTGCCACATGACTCCTTATAACGCACAAAAGTGTGAAATTAAGGGACAGAGAACATGCTTAAATATATGAGAAGAAAATGCATTGCGTGAGAGTGTTTTTGTGTGCGTGTTTGGGCGAGGGGCAGTGTTTGTTACATGTACAGCATTGAATCCCTTTTCCCATGGACTTTAGGAACAAGACGCTAGGGACCACTGTAATGCTGTAATACACACACACTCAGACCATCACGCACACATTTTGCTACTGGACACAGGTCCCTGGTGGAAGTTGGAAAATTAAGATTGAAATCTAGTGCTGCTCTTTAGAACTTGAATTTATGTGTGCTGCACTAATAATAATAATAATAATATGATCAAATCAAAAATAATTTTGGGTAGTAAAAATAAAATTAGGTATAAATATACATATGCCTATGGCATGATTTCTTGGTTTACCATAACATTTGGTTTAAATATCCTGCTCCACCCTCCTAAAGCTACTTTCAAACTGTAGGAAGCCACCTTACGATCCTGCCTTTGTTTTGTGTTTCTTAAGGTTTTTGCTGGACCGCCTACCGGGCCGGCCTAGAAGTGGGGTTTTCCCTTACTGACTCTTAATGTAATGGGTAGGAACTGTTAGGTCAGCCACATTTCACATTCCAGTTTGGGAACTAAATTTTAAACTGTTGCGTGTTTCCCCTGACATAAACTGGCTCGCAAACCAGAAAAATTCGTTTCCAACTGGAACCAAAGAACAGTACGTTCTTCAGCATAAACCATGGCTGAATAATAGGAAATAAGACAGGAACATGCTCCATTTGTGTGTGTTTCTGTGGCTGTGTTTGGCGCGACATCATGCGCGTTGGCCACAGCCTCGGCTCGTTAATTCACAAGCTTAGCAGGACGGCTCTGAACTCTGCGACATTTACACACTTATTATATCTCACAGAGAGAGGAGGACTGCTGAATTTGTCTTACTTCACGTGAGTGTGTGTATTTTCCTGAAATATTGTTAAATATTGTTGGGGAGATATTTTGTGCCATTAGTGTGTTTAAAAAACCGCAAAGCCTCCTTAATTTTCACATGCTTTGACCTTACATTGATTAAATAAGTAATTTTAATTATTAAAATCAACATTAGTCCTGCCCTCCATATTTTCTGTACAGCACACTCACATAATAAAAACCACATGTAAACAATGAAATTGATAAGAAGCACCTAAGCTTCTCCAGACCTTCCATTGGCAAGGGTATGTATTTTGGGCTTTTCTGTTTTTGAAATGCCAGAAACACCCATGTAACAATGGCTATATGGCTAATGGTGGTCAGGCAAAGCTAGGCTTACCTAGTTTCACTTTGCTCTTGTTTTTAGATCTTTAGATTTGTTAGCTGCTAGTGTTAGCACGAAACCACTACTAATAACTTCTATAACATCAGTGAGTAATGATCAGGACAGAAAAACTTGAATTAGCATATTCTTGCCTTTTTTGTGTGAGGGGTTATTCCTTTTTTTAAATTATTGAATTATTTATATAATTATTTTAACACTATATAACTGGTGTCCATCTATTTATGATTTCTCTTTCTCTCTATCTAGTTATGTATTTATATGTGTTTATAGCTAAATGAGTGGACAGAATAATTTTAAAAAGTACTGGTTCCTTGCTATAGGTAATTAATTGGCATAAATTCCAATGTATGAAAAAATTTCATATTTCGCAGATGTCTAGTGGATGCAAAGGGTGTATGCATAAATATGAAGCTTTGCATCATAGATGTATGATGTACATTGTGGATAAAGAAATCTAAGCTTGTGCTTCTTCATTTTAATATATTTTAATTTTGTTGCATTGTTTTAACAGTAGAAGTCAACATTAAAAATAAAAGCTCTAAGGACTTTCTTTCTTGCTAACAGTAGTTAAAGGCCAGTCTTTACCAAGTGCATTTACCAGTGCCTTAGTGTCCAGTAAACACATCCAAATAACAATCAGGTGCAAGGAGGTGTTATTGCAAATGATGTCATTTTTTTGCTGTTGATAAAGACGTAATTTGCTTTTAGTCCCTTGCTCCCACACTTGTCCCCGTGACGGTCCAGCACTGTGGAAATGTGATGCAAACTCTGAAAGAGACATAATTTAAGAAGTCCCAGACCTATTAGAATAGACACAATTTTACATATTCCTTGATTTATTTATTTTTTGGCCAGAAACGGAAGGTATTTTTAATTAAAAAAAAATATATTTTATTCAACAAACAAATGTATTTTGGCAGAAATCTAGCATCGAAAAATATATAATATTATGTACATTCATGTCCTGGAACCACTTTATCCTCAAACCATTTGTGAATTTTATTTTATTTTATTGATTTAAATTTTTTTTTTAAATTACAAATCAAGAGAAAACACAATCATAAGTGGTGCCTAACCACTATTGGCTGCCATTTTTCACCACCAATAGTAGCATCTTGCTGGCAAATTGCTGTGTTGTTTCTAGAGGAATTGCTGCTTCTGATTTGCTGTTACATATTCACATTTATCTTGTCAGTACTGCTGAAAGTTCAAAGCAAATGTTAGTGATTTTATTGATATTGCTGGCATTAATGGTGTTTTGTTTTTAAATGATGCCCTTTGATGTGAAGCAGTATGAAGAAATAACTTTATAAAGGCAGTCATCAGTAGAACTGTCCATGTAAATGTTGTAACTTATTTGAAAGTGAAAACTACAGGAGCTGCTGCTAATACTGTTTAGACCGGAGCTACAAAATGGCAACATTTGCTTCTGTTCCTACAATTTTCTTTGGAATAATAAAATATCATAATATCTGATCTGGTGCAACAGCAGTAGATGCATAGAGACTATACAGGCCCAAAACTCTGATTTCCAAATCTCCTGCTACACTATTTATGGTAGAAGAGCAAATAATTGGGGAAAAATAACCATGTGACATTTTAGTCTTATTCCTTTTAAACTAACTCTCTCATATTCCTCAGTCTCGCATCGGTTTTTCAGTCTATTCCATCCCCCGCTCCTCTCTCACTCTCTCTTGTTTTGGAGCTGCCAAATCATCAAATCATGGCTTCTCTCTGGCTGCTTTGTCACACAATTGAGTGGAGTGTGTGATGACTTTGTTTCTGCTTTTGGGCACGATCAGATAATCTCAGGGGTTAACCAGCTGTCATCTTGGCAACAGTAGACGTGGTCCCTCTGTTGGAAATCTTTACACACTTTTTTCTTTCTCTGTGTGTGTGTGTGTGTGTGTGTGTGTGCGTGCACGCGTGCGTGCATCCTAGTTTCTTCCTCTGCACCCTACAACACAGTTTCAGTGTCTGACAGATGTGAGTGCATGTGCATGTTTTTACATGAGTGCCTTTATGAGTGGCCAGGATTGCAGTTCATGAAATATGTAATTTATAAAGTTTTGAGTGTTGTATTACCTAACCAGCCACAAAGAAATCATCTCTATTGCTCTTAAAATAAAGTTAATGCAAAGAGGTTTTTCTTTATGTTCTTAAGGCTCTTTACCCATTCTAACATATTAGTAAAAATGGCTTTTTATGGAACAAAAAGTGGTTCTTCAATGACATCATTCAAAGAACATTTTGTAGCACCATTTTTAAGAGTAATTTACATTGTAGTTGAATGCTACACCTACAAGCTGCACAGAACTTATATTTAATATTCCTTATCTATATTTAGTACCCTATATATATATATATATATCTGCTTGTTCAGTCTGCTGGTGATGTAGGCTACAGCATATTTGTCTGAAGTCAAATTATTTGTAGTGTGTAGGTGTAATCCATCTGTCATTGGTCTGTTGAGCAGTGTTGGTTGGTGCGTATATTCTCTCACAGAACAAGGAAAATGTGAAAATACTTTTGCTAAGTATCATATAATTTGGCTGATTGTGTCTTGCCACTAGCACTAATTGTTCTGTATTTTTCCTGTCTCCCACACACATCTGTTCCTGGGGAGGGGTGGTGGGGTATGATGTGGATGGGAGATAGGATAAGTGGACAACAATTAGTGCTAGTGTCAAGAATCGGCCTAATTATATATGCTTCTATTATACATATATATTGAAGAACATGGGTTACAACTCTTGGCGCTTTTTCACCAAATAGACTCGGGCTCTTGGGCCGGTTTTGTTCCCAAGTCTTGGAACTTTGGTGCTCTCATGAGAACTAGCCTGTGTTTCCACCAGTTTAGATGTGATCCAAGGATCTGCATTAGTGGGAGTGTAGCGGGTTGCACGTTTCCAGGGTCATTGTTTATTCTTTGTTTACAGCAGCTACAGATCAGAGTGGGCTATGACACACCTGTAAATGTTGCAGAGTTCTGAGTCATCCAGTTGAGTTTGTGGACAAAACTAGCCAATGTGCCTTGTGTTGTGCAAGAAAACCCCAGAAATGTATTATAAATTATATATAACATGCGATATTGCTTTATTTGAGGCCCTGAGCTCTTTCTGGATTTTCTTTAGCTTGACAAGCCCATGGACGTTAACATAGTTCACACTGAATAACCAACTTTTCTTTGGTTCCAGCTGGGAATCAACTTTTCTGGTTCACAAATCATTTATGTTGGTGGAAACACACAGAATGGTTCCAAATTAGGTCGACAAACAAGAACCGTTCTAGTTACTTGTTGGTGGATAAGAGCTATCTGAGTTAATTGGACAAAAGTGTTATGTGACTGAGCCCTCGTCTGTCTCCCAACCAAGCTGGGAATATAGAAGGTTTGAAGAGCCTAATGGCTCTGGGGACAACCTGCCACTGAACTTGCTCTACTTTTCCGTGATGATGGCGTCGCAAAGCAGCTTTATAGAAATTGAGAATTAAACCAAACAAGCCAAAGTTGACACTGGCAAAGAAAATCTCTTGGAAAAAACCTTGGAAGTAACCCACGATTCACAAGGGAGGCCCCTTCCAGTCTCCCATCAGTGTCTTGCCAGACAGGAGGGCAGTCAGTAACTTGAGGGGAGTATAGAGGTGGCATAAGTTCAGTTTGCGTTTATGGGTCATAAAGAATATGAATATTGTCAGTGTGGGGTGAGCCACTCTGGCAGATCTAAATACAACAGCCATAATAAAAAGGGAGAACCAGTAGGTAACACAGACACGAGGGCACTCTAAAACACTGGCCTCCCTCTACTCCACAGTCAACGATGATCATCATCATCGTCATCATCCATGATGGAGATCAGTGTGTATGTACAGTGTCCTTCTCTCAGCCACTTTACCCACAGGGTCCAGAGGCCTGACCAGATTGTCCAGTTGTATCTTGTTTCTCTTCTTAGTGCTCCCCAGCACACCACAGCATTAAATAAAGACACCTGGCAACCACAGACTTATGTCTGTGCTGAACACACTGAGCCACAGAGTGACACACCCCTTTCCGGTTCAAGCACATATGAAGATATATTTTGAGTAACACACAGATGCAGATAGCGGTGTTAGGTTACACATAAAATGTGATGTCACAGACTGCATCATGCAAGTTTGTCATAGGCTTTTGCATATTACACATTAGGCTCTCCTAATAAGCCCTGGTGTGTGTTGGGGTGTGTGCGTGTATGCACTTACAAATATATGCATACACACACATACAAACACTACGCAGACACACTCCCTCTTCTCATCAGGCACACAATGCTGCCCTGTTCCAATAAGCTCCATGCAAATCAGCGTCACATGCCCTCCCAGCAGAAACACAAACACACATAAGATCATGCTGTTTTATTGCTAGTCATTGCAATGCATTAGTGTTTTTTTTTTATTTACTTATCTATTTTCCCCTCTCAAAATTATGAGGAAGCCTGACCTTGCTAACCACAGTGATTTCAATGTTGATAATGTTAGTCTAGAACAACAACACATTTTTCTGAATATTCTCAGATTTCTCTGAAATTTTGTTTCTGCCTTTCTGGACTAGGAATGGGCGGTATTCCATATTTTTCATGCTGTGATACCATCTCAAAATATTATCACGAAATACGGTATTACCTTGGGGAGGGGTCACTCTGTCGGGCTGCCTGAGCCTTTATATGTGTGACACACTTGTTGATGATAAAAACCTGTTTCTGAGTGAGCAAATTTCAGTGACTGGTGCTGGAGGAACAGAAAAATTTGAAAATAAGCTAAATAAGGCGGTCCTACACTGTTTGGCGCTAACAGACACTTGTGATTTAGCACACCACAGCAGATTTTTCAGCGAACTGAGGCTCAAAACACATATTTAGAGGATAAAGCCATATACCTGTGAGCATGAAGTCGAGTGAAGGATTTTCGGAGTATTTTGTCTGTTTACAGCTTTGTTCCTCTCTCTTTTAACCCAAACTCAGTGCTAAACTTAAATTTGCACTACTGGGCTTGTGTTTTTCTCCAACTTTTTTCAGACTGTGACATATGCAGTCATTGAGCTCCAACAGCGCCCCCTCCCTGTGGCTCTGTTAAATGCACATGGACTTTTTAGCTGCATTCTTAAAGACACAGAACAGAAATTTGACACACAACACACACGCCATACATACCACCCTCATTTACCCTCAGATACCGTCCACATTTTTAAATACTGCGGTATATCATTATACCGCCCAACCCTATACTGGACTGTGTATACATGAATGTTTTAGTTTGCTGACACATGTCAACATGCTCCACTTAGTGAGTCAGAATAGATGCTACTGGATGTCTCATTTCAAAAGTATGTAAGACCTTTTTTTTTCTCTTTCATTACATTCTGTATGTAGCATCTTATACCTAGCAGTAACAATTGCCTGTACACATTAGGGATTGGTTGTGTCCACTTTTTTTTCATACCTTCTCAAAACATTAACATGATTTATGGTATAACCGGACGGGCGTGTGTGTGTTTCGGGTGTGCTTTTAAATCAGTGAGTTTGAGAAACAGTTCTAGGCCAGCTAGGCTTAGACATTGAGCTAACAGGTTAAGACACCACAGCGCAGACTGTGTTCTAGCGAACTGAGGCTCAAATCACACACACTTACAGGATAAAGCCTTGTCTATCTTTCCCCTGAAATCGGCGCTAAAGTCACAACTGTGGTGGGCTACTGGGCTTTTTTCTTAGAGTTCCCACAGAGCCCCCTCCCTCTGGCTGTCTTAAATGCACATGATTGAGCTCAATTGGCAATGTGCTGACTAGACAGACACAGAAATGAAATTGGACACACTTTGAAACTTTTCATAAATTTTAAAAACCACTTTAAAAGTTAAAACTGTCACTGTCCAAAGAAAAACATTTCTCAAATTTTATCAATGTTCAGTTTTGTGACATTGAGTGAAAATGTCATTTTTTGGCTTCTCTTATAAAGTTACTATATTTTAATTTACATCATTCTTGGACAGTTTCCATGCAATATGTAGAACAAGTGATATCAGATGCTCTAAAAATATGCAAAAAGGAAAAAAAAATTAAATATTCAAGATATTTGGGAGAGTAGTATGACAGTAGTGGTGATGACAGTTAATAATAGATGATGTGTTCTAGTTTTTTTATTTTGTGTGTGTGTGAGAGAGTGTGTGTAGATGTAAATGTTTGATGTCTGGTATTGTGAATGTAGCTTATATAATGACAAAAGGGCGGGAAAATATTTGAATTTTGAATTACACTTATGTTACACAAATATACTTTAAAACATATTTGTACACCTAATATAACAAACCATCTGCCTGAGTGACACAAAACTTGGCATTGAGAAAATGTCTTTCTAAAGAGCCAAAGACAATTCTTTGATTCTGGGCTGACCTATACTGTGCTAGTAGTTTGTGCGAATGTATGTGTGATTCAAATACAGTCCATGCTCTATATCTTAATGACTCATTTTTCCTGTGGTTTCTGTACCTTTTTCTGATTCACCCGCTTCAGAAGCTGTGATTACTGCTCTTAGGTATTAATGTCACTCTGCTTTTGTAATGCTCCAGTCCTTAAAGCTTAATGGGAATGTTCAAAGAGCAAAGAGCTGTTCTTAAACTCCTCCTTTAGCAGCACTGTGAATGCTCAACGAATGCTCAACCACTGTTTTGATATGAGTTTAGTCGCTGTTAGATTACAGAAATAAACAGAAGGTTCCTAAACACTCTTTCTCTCTCTCTCTCTCTCTCTCTCTCCATCTCTCTCTCCCCCTCTCCCTCTCTATGACTTTCTCTGTATCTGCTGATCCCTGACCTGTTTCCCAGAATGCTCCGGGTGGGAAAGTAGTGGTTGCACTGATGTGTGTCTATGTCTCTAGGGACTGGCTGTACATTTCGTGATCTCCCCCTGCTATCCTTGCAACTGTTGTTCGAACCATCTGGGATCCTTCATTACACTTGAAATAAGGCGACATTAAGACGTTAAAGGAACGCTACGTAATATTTTAACTTAAAATTACCGCTTCAGAATCATTGTGACACTTCACTGACTTGTAATAGGGGATAATAGAGCCTCTGTCTTTGCTACTATGACCTCAGCACTGCAGAAACTGCACTATGTAACCTTAGGAGAAGGGTGGGGAACTACATACTCCACCCTTCCATTTATTTCAGTTTAGTGCTGTAAAAATGTACTATAAAAAAATTATAGTAGGGGAGACCCAGGAGGGAAAAAAATTAAATCCCTTTCCTGGTGTTCCTTAAATACATACCTCATGAGCAGCGTTAGTAGAGTTTAGGAGCAGACTGAGTGCACTTGGATTACGATATTTTTAAAAACAAAGGTTTTTGTCTGCATTTTGACCTCTTGTCTGAAAACTGTGTTTTAGGTCACTGAAAATGACGAGATTTTTGAAAAAGCCATCGTCAGTGTTATTTTTGGAAATTTCTTATGTCAAACAGTCTCTGACTGAAATTCAAATAGCCCATTTATAAATGGAATAAGCAAAAAAAGATGATGAGAAGTGATAAACAATGATGTGTTAAAAATATATTATCAGAGTCATTTAATTGCCCACTGTGCTTGCACACATTGCAATGTGTTCTCTGCATTTAAACCAATCCGTGCAGTGAAACACACATTTACACACACTCTAGTGAACACTAGGGGGCAGTGAGCACACATGCCCTGAAGCGATGGGTACCCTAGCCACGGCGCCCGGGGAGCAGTTGGGGGTTAGGTGCTTTGCTCAAAGGCACTTCAGTCATGACCTGCTCTGGGGATCAAACCGGAAACCTTTCGGTTACACGCCCAGTTCCCTAACAACCAGGCCATGGCTGCCCCCACTATTGCACTATTAAGATATATATTATAGAGTAATTTCATTGTCTCTCTTTAAGAGGATCTATAGCGCCCTATGTACATGGTATTTGTCTGGATGTGTATATTTAAAAAAGGAAAGAAAACAAAAAACGGGGAGGGAGGAAAATCTCATTTTTTTAAACTTTCTGGGTGTTTGTAACTGGCTCAGCCTCTCATTTCTCTCCATGGCAGTTCCTGTAAGCTGATGCTAGACTTGCTGGTGCTACATTTTGTCAAGGCTTTGCAAGTGGATCCAAAACAGAGAGCTGAGCTTATGGTCTGATCCCACTTCCATTCCCCTCCCACACTATTATTCTACTCTCTTCCTCTTTCTTCTTTCTGTTTTCTCTTACCCTTTTTTCAGGGATTTCCTGCTCTCTCTTCTGCCTGTCTTTTTATTATTTCTACCTCATCATCTCTGCCTTCATCCCTTCCCTTTGTTGCCTTCTCACTTCCTTGAGTCTTCCTTTGCCTTTTGTCATTGTTTATTTCTGCTTTCTCATTTTCTCTCTCTCTCTACACTTTAGTCTTCATATTACTCTGTCTTCTTTTTTTTCGCCCCCTCTTAATTTTGCTGCTCCCTTCTGTCTGTCTCTCTGTATATGGCTGTCATTCTCTCTCTTTTTTGTTTGGGTTATGTGAGGGACAAATGACAGGACATGAAGGAGAAATAAAGTATGGACTCCTTTATACTTTAGTAACCTAGCTCCAGCACACATGCCTGTTCGCCTTTTTATATATGTTTGTGAAGACGAGAATGTCCTTAGATAGAAATGTCTATCGTATTGTGGTATTGTCAGTACAGTGTCTAAAGGTACTTCAGTGTAGACAACTTGAAAGTGTGAAATTATTTCCTTTTGTTTAATGAGCTTAATGTTAGGTGATGGAGGCCAATTAGCTACAGTCATCATTATTTCTATGAGCGCACCCCACATTATCTGTCTCCGTGAGGCTACACCAGGGATGTTGACTTTCTAAAAACAGCATGTAACAGCATGCTGAAATATATACTCACTCTCTGCTATGAAAAAAAAAAAGTGCTTTAAATCTTATCTCAGATCATTTGGTAACCGTTTTGTGAAAAAGATTCCGGTAGTTTAGTTAAAGGCACAGTATATTTCTTTTGAACTGAACATTTCTTATCAAACTGATTTGCGTTTTAACAACGTACTTATATATGCATTTGTTATGGAATCATCCCCTTTTGAGCTCTTATTCTAAAGGGTGATCAGCTTCTCTGTTAATTCTATGCAATGCCTGCTTCACTGCTGATATTACTAAACACAAGACACATCTCTTAACATCCTGCTCTCTCTCTTTCTCCTCCTCCCCCCCCCCTACACTTGTTTGTTTCCTCTCCCTCTTTCTTCCCCTTGTAACTAAGCATGGAAGGGTGTTTCTCTCTGTATATTGGCCCAGTATAATGTCTGATTAGATGCATCAAATTGTCATTCAAGGATTAATGAACTTGTTCTGATTTGAAGTGTGTGTAAGATAGAGAACGAAGGTGAAAGAAAGATTTTTTTCATTAAACAATGTTGCGTATGTGTTTACATACTCCACAGATTGAAGTTGAAATGTGTATGCTCACATCTGTGTGTGTGTTTGTGTGCCTGTTTGATTGAATGTGCATGTTCACTTTGACTACAAGTGGAGTGTGTGTGGGTGTTTTGGAGAAGCATGACATCTTCAGTGTACTTGTGTAAGGAGAGCGTTGTCTGATTATAATGGACATGGGCTGCCATATGGAGAAGGGAACAGTGTATTTGACAGTGACAGAAACTAGGCAAAGATGCCTTCTTATTAAAATGTAACGTTATGTATATTATATGAAACGTGCATATAATCGTGCCATATTTTTTAATGTAACGTGCAAAAGTCAGTTCACCCATTTCCTTTCCTTTCATTTTGGTCTAAATGGTCATTAATTACATGTTATTTATGTTCGGGTGATATTTCTTGGGTGGTTTGATATACGGAAAAGCAGAAAATTACAAAACTACAGAATTAAAACCCTCAAAATATTCAGTTATATGTGGATTGAATATTGTCGTTGTCCAATTAAAAACATCTTCAATCATTGGAACAGAGTAACTGTCCGTCACACACTGAATTTCACGAGGAATGGACAAATAAAAATGCTCCAAAATTACTTTGAAATTATAAGATTGTTTTTTTATTTTTTTCTCCTGTAACTTAGTTACTATTTTGGCAGGTACATGTGTTTAACTTGACAGCGATGATATTCTGTTTGTTTCATTGACATAAAAAGCAACAAGGACAAGGATCACCTTGGTTAACGTCACAAAGAAATAGGTGATAACAGTCATCTGTGCAAATCCAGAGTAATTGAATCTGTGTTAAATATTTTAGCACAAAACCATGATCTAAATATTTTGCTCTTATGGAATTTCATAGAGGTTAGAAATCTCTGTCATATCTAAATGTCTGATAATGATATTTCAAGGCAAATATTTTAGAATTTGCCAAGTGGGTTACGTATATGAGGAATCTGTGTTGGTGAGTTATACGTGTATGACAAGGCAAGTGCTAAACATTTACAGTATTCAACAAGAATGTTAAATAAGGAAAATAAAAGATTTTCCTTAATTTTTTTTTAAAAGATTAAATGGACTAATATATATATAACTGGAAAATCACACTACGTTTGGGCCATAACAAAGCTGTAGACATTAGATTGTACTAGGTGTACGAATATCTTTTAAAGTTTATTTGTTTGTTTTTTTGTGTTTTTTTTTGTGTAATGTATAATTGTAATTGCAATTTCATACATTCAACTGCTGTTTAGTCATTTTACAGTTATGTTTCATAATATTATGAATTACTATTGCCTTTATAATGATAACAAAAACACTAAAAATTAAGTATTAATATGCATTGTTCAAAATCATTAACACTGAAATCACCATCTATAAATCATCGGAACAAAACTAGCACATACTTTTGGATACAATATTATCCCCAAGAAAAGAACATGTGCTTTTGTAGCGCTTTTTCCTTGAGTTCATAAAGAATGCAGAGACATAAATTCTTGCTTGCCATTTTCAAACTACTTATTTTTTTTTAAGTTTTTTTTTTTTTTTTATATATATATATAATATAATAAAATGACAATAGAAGGAGACGTGTTTGAATTTTGAATTGCAATTGTCATGCTTCCTTTGTACACCTAATATATTTTGGAAATATACATGATTCTGATATCAGCTCTACGTTTATGAATTATATTTTATGAAAAAAAATAATGTTGACTTTATCCTTCTATTAAAAAAAACAAATAAATTGTTTTCACAACTCAATTGCTTCATGTGTGAATGGCCAATATGTGGAAGCTGTAACAGTCTTTTTCTTCACTGCACAGAGGTAGCCTGTGTAGAGTATGTGAAACAGGCCTAAGAGATGTTTATAGCAGTGTTAGTTAGTTAATGCACTCAGGAACAGAAATTTTGAAGCTGCCAAGCTCTAATTGAGATTATAATTGTGCTGCCTAATGAAAAATATAAGCGTCATTAATCGCTTCTAACAAGTTATGATTTATATTTGCTTCCTGTTCACTTGAACAGTCTGCTTTGTCATCTGGTGAGTGTTTAGTTCCTTGAAGAAATGTATAATTTTTGGGTATTAATACATGAAGCAAACATGCCTGCTCTGAGAACTTCTCAGTATGTAAAACCAAAAGATGATTCCATCACTTCGCGCGAAAACGTGCGAGTGTTGGTTCTGAGTATGTGGTTTAATGACCTTTTATTAGCGTGCACTGTCATGTATCTGATTGCCGATAATGCAAGAACCTGTGGTCTAAATGAAAGACTATTTCTTATGCTGCTTCAGTCTCAAATGCTCATACACACGCTCACCCCCAACCCACATACACACGCCCTTTACATTCTAAAGTCTTTGACCTTTACTATTTGGCACAGTGCATATACAGGCATTTCCTTTTTTAACAAAAGAGGAAAATATTTACTAATATATAAAAACTGAAGTAAGATGTTTTAGGTTGACAGGATAAATTTGTAAAGTTAACATACACACACACACACACATATATATATATATATATATATATATATATATATATATATATTTTTTTTTTTATAAAATTCTTCCAGCTCTCTGTCTGTATGCATTCTGTTTGTGTGTTTCTTAAAACTGATGTAATGTGTTTACGAACCTCCAGTGTCTGTAAATGGTTATTAAAAAAAATAATAATTATCAGTCCAGCATGCTAGTCTTTCCCTCTCTGCTCAAAGCAGATCAAGGCATCTGGAGTTATTTTAAAAATAGCAAGAACTCCAAACAGTGAAAATCACAAACCAGGGTGTGGATATTGCTCTATTTCTGCTCCATAGATGAGTAATATTGACCTATTTTTTGCCTGTTTTGGGAGAAATATACTAGAATGTCTCCAAATTAGGGAGATAACTGACAGCATTACCATTAGCATTACAGTACAATTGTAGAATTACAAATTGCTCCTGTATGGTTAGTGGAGCTGAAAGAATGAACCATGAGTGTAGAAACAAGGAGGTGATCATGTTATGGTTGACCAGTGTAAACGTAGAGTGAAAGTGCTGCAAAATGAAATAACTCTAATTGAAGCAATGGATAAAAACTTACAGGCAAGTTCAACTTCAGTCACTTACAAACATCTGGGTTTTTTTTCCCCATACATACCATTCCACCTTAAAAGTCACAGAGCTTCTTAACAAAAAAAAGAAAGAAAAGCACTTCCCCACCATCGTAGGCGCCCCCTTTAATGTAGTCAGTCTGTTGCTCTGCATAAATTTTTAGCCTCCTACCAACCAGTTCTTCAGTGTTCAGGAACCCCACAGGGTAGGTATAATTTGGGTGGTGGAAGTCACGCTGATGTGGTGGTGTTGTGTTCATGTGTGTTGCATTAATATGAGTGGATCATACACAGCAGGTTTTTTTTTTTCCTCCCCACCCCCAAAGTGTCACTAATGGATTGAAAATAGACAACGAAATAAAAATATCTGGGGCTGGACAATATGCAATATTGACTAAATTCCTCTCGATATGACAAAAGCTACATAAAACATAAACATAAAAGCCACAGAAAAACTGCCCAGAACAAACAAGAAACATGACATCACCCTCAAACATAAACCTCATTGCTTTGTCAAAATTAATATGCTTAAACTAACTTTAAAATTGCATGCAGTGCCCTGTAATGATTTTCAGTCAGTGAGAGATGGTGTAAATAATGTATATTGAAATATTGAAAATGTGTTTAAAAATTATATCATTGTTATTGAAGCATTTTATATTGTGATATATATTGATATTGAATTATTGTTCAGCCCTGTATATATCCAGCCAAAAACATCCTGTGTTCACTAATGGAGGACTAGAAGATGACCAACATAACTGTGCAACAACAAATGAGCTACTCTTCCTGACTTTACAAGGTGGACCTTTGAGGAAGGTGTGTCTACAGACTGGAGAGTGAGTGGACACAGTGTTTAAAAACTCGAGCAGTACTGTTGTGTCTGATCCACTGGTACCAACACAACACAAACTAACACACCACAAACATGTCAGTGTCACTGCAGCACTGAGAATGCTCCACCACCCAAACCATACTTTCTCTGTAGGGGTCTTGTGGGGGTCATGACCATTGAAGAATGGGATTAAAGGGGGCAAAGAAAGTATGCAGAGCAAGAGATGGACTACAGTCAAGAAATACAAAGTGCTCCTGTATGTTCAGTGGAGCTGAGACAATGGACCGTGAGTGTAGAAACAAGAAAGTAATATCATAATAATATTATAATCATAATATGGTCATAATATCATATCATAATATGGTTGATTGTTGTAAACGCAGAGCGAAAATGCTCCAAAACTAAACAATTTGTTACAAATGAGTTTCTGTGGTAATTCAAACAGTGAATAAAAACCTACAGACAAGTAAAACTTCAGGCACATACAAACATACCATTCCAACTTTAAAGACGTGGAGCTTCTGAACATAAACAAACCACAAGAGAGCAGCAGTTCTTCAGAATCATAGTTGTTTCTTTTAAGTGATTCCAAGGTTTCTAAAGAAGTTTTTTCTTGCCAGTTATGCAACTGCTTGCTAGTTGTACAACACAAGTGCTCTATAAATGAAACTGAATTCAATTGCTGAATGAAATTGCTGACTGAAATCTAAATCTGAAATAATTATGTCCTTTTTTATATAAATATTTTTAAAATACTTTCCACACACTTCCAGAAGGTCACAAATACATATTTACACGCACTAGCAAAAGCTCACAAACATACGTTTACACATACTGGCAGGATTTCACACATACATGTGTACATACAACATTACAAGCTTACAAATACACATTTAGACACACCATTTAGACACAATGTTTAAATGCATATACACACACAAGAGCTCACAAATACATATTTACTCATACAAGCAGGAGCTCACAAACACTTAAACATACTCAATCATGCTTAGGAAATATATATTTTAAAAATGCGTTGGCATTATATTGTAAAACGTGTTATTTTTTATTAAGGGTTAATCTTAATATAGCTGACAGCTAAGCTAATGGCTATATAAATTCACAATGAATATTGTAGACATAATAATAATATTTAAACAAAAACAAACAAAAAAGACAATAAAACGGGTGCATAACAATGCATCAATAATGATTTTATAATCACATTGTGGCACATGTTTAATCACATGTTTAACTGAAACGTTCAGTTCAATTGCAAAACAATCGCAGTTCCAGAGGAAAGAGACCAGAGACTATTAATCAGCCCATTCTTTTGTAGCATGGCCCATGTTCTGCATGCCCTGCTCCTGATGTGATGCTGTCACACTGCCACTGCTGTTGCCCATAGAGATCTACTGCTGCTATAAATAGCTCACAGGCAGTTTGAGCTGTGGTGCTAGGCAGCGCTTTTCTGGCCAAATTCTAGCCAGAATTCAACTGCTGCACTTTCTCTACATAAGCTTACCTTCGCTGCTGACGGGCGAATTACATCTGCATTGTGGAACCACAGAGGCTTTGGGTCAAGTTTTTGTCCATAGCAGCACTGCCTCGAGGCTACAGTTCATCTGATCATGGTTCATTCTGACAACCTGAAATGCAGGTTGAGGGATTTAGATGACGGCATCAGATATTTTGATCAAGTTTTTACATTGATGCACTCTAATAGGAAGGAGTTTGTGTAGCAGATCGGGATGTTTAGCTGTTTGGTTTTGGACCTCAAGTATCTCCATCTCAGTCAAAACATAATGGGAGGATTAATGATCAGAACTGTTGGTGCAGCAGGTAGTGTTGCAGTCACACAGTTCCAGGGACCTGAAGGTTGTGGGTTCAAGTCCCGCTCCGGGTGAATGTCTGTGAGGAGTTTTGTATGTTCTCCCCGTGTCTGCATGGGTTACCTCCGGGTTGATTGGCAACTCAAAAGTGTGAGTGAATTTGTGAGTGAATGTGTTGCCCTGTGAAGGACTGGCACCCCCTCCAGTGTGTGATCCCACCTTGCGCCCAGTGATTCCAGGTCGGCTCCGGCCCCCCCACGACCCAGAACTGGATAAGCGGTTACAGATAATGAATGAATGATATCTTGTACACTTAACCAAAAGGGGTCTTTGAACACTGCAGTAGAAAAATCATAAAGAACCGTGTTTAAGAGGTGTGGGTGTACTTTACAAATTTAAACGGAATGATTCTTTATGGAACAAAGCATGGTTCTTCTATGGCATTGCTCAAAGACCATTTTTTTAGCAGCTTTATTATTAAGTGTGTAGGCCAGAGGTCTTCAAATCTGGATCCAGGTTCAATTCCCAGGATTCACTTGCGTATAAAAAACAGATCAAATTCAGGACTTCTTTACATGCTGTTGGCAAACAACAAAACAATTACATGGCCTCAAAAGTCTGTAGTAGGTGTCTGCAAATCTGGACCTTGGAGCCAAGTCACAGGCCAGGATTTTAAGATGGCTGGCTGGTGTGCCACTATAGCTGCAACTGCTAATACCAGCCAGCCATTGTAAAATCCTGGCCTGGAACATAACCTGGATCATAGATCAGCATTTGAAGATCTCTGCTATAGAGAGAGGTCATCATATAAATTAGCTCTGACTATAAGTTGTTTTTGTATATGGAAATGAAGCTTGTTTCTGAAAATTGCCCCTGTAGTGTGCTCTGTGCTTAACCCACAAGTTTCAGAGCTGAGACATTGTATCCTGCATATCCTTTCTCCCCCAAATATGATTCACATTTGAATTCTGAGTTTTTCAAGAACTTGAAATGGAAATTTAGCCCAGTACCGTTTATACTATTTAGACACTAAATGAATATTGTCGCTGTCCAAAGAAAAACATCCACGTGGTGACTTAAAAGTGTCCAAGTGTTCAACGAATCATTATCTTCCCTTTTCGTCTTGTTTCTGCACACTTAAAGTGTCAAATTTGATGTGTAAGATCTCTCACATTTAAAAAGGGGGTGCTTTGGTTGTCTAAACTTGTACATTGTATAAATAGATATTTAAATCATAGATTTTTTTGCGGCACGTTATCAACTACAAAATGATACAGGGCCATACAGGTCTGTTGTAGTTTTTAAATCTATGGCAGATGGATCCCATAAGTGGAAGCACAACGGTTAGATTAAAGAGCAGCAGTGCGTTTGAGTGTTCTGTGTGTGTGTGTGAGTGTTTTTCTTTGGTGGGGTGGGCATACTGCATGTTGCATGCTGACAGATTCATTCTTGCACCCACAGCACCCTCTTTGGGAGGGACCAATCGCGGCACATAGCATCCCTTCACGTGCACCATGGACACATTTTTCCGCCGCCATTTCCGTCGGAAGGCCCGGGAGCTGGGTGGCCGGAGGCGCTCGAGTGTGGCCATGCCTGTCAGTAAAGCGCGGCGGCGCTCCAGCGCTGGACTGCCCTCTGCTGGCCTGACTCAGAGGCGCAGGTCCAGTGTCCAGCTACAGGGTACTCTTCAGGTGGCTGTCAGTCAGGGTGCAGGCCTATTGATAAGGGACAGGCGTTTTGTCCAGCGACGCTCGAGCGGATCTACAGCCTGCTTGAATCGAAGGTTTTCCCTCCGCAGACGTCAGGCAGCCAAACACCGCGGAATTCACGCGCAACTGCTGGGGCCATCACTGCTGTTGGCCAGCGTGGTGCAGATGAGTGAAGAGAAGGAGACAGATGAAGGGAGCGAGGGAGGACAGTACACTTCCTCCTGCTCCTCCTCCTCCTATGATGAAGATGACGATAACGACTCAGAAATTGACCAGAGCTGGGAAGAGCCTTATAAAGCAGGGGCAGAGTCAGATGAACCCCCATCCTGGTTGGCTCAGGGTCTAGTGGGTGGAGACAGCCTTCAGCCCCGCCCCATCATCCGTCCCCCACGTTGTTTACGTCGAAATTCCTCTCACCTACTACCTGCCGACGCCGTGTACCACAACCCTGGCTACTATGGACTTTATGGTCGCTACCGGAGGAATAGCCAAGTGTGGAGGACTGCGAACATGGGTTTGGGTGGGGCCTGGACTGGGAGGCGGAGCGCTGTGGCCACTCGAAGGGGGTCAGTGACTAATTGCAGGAAATATGCCCCCTTGTGGACGGATTCTGGACTAGCAGGCATGCTACAGGGGACGTACTACGACCCACAAACTGAGACATGGAGTGGGTTTCTCTCGTATGTAAACCTCAAGTATTGTTTGTGTGTGTATGTTTATAAGAGAGAGAGAGAGAGAGAGAGAGAGAGAGAGGGAGTTTAAGTGTATGCTGATGACAGTGTGATGAAACAAGGAGGAAAAGTTGATGGAGAATCTTGTCACTGAAAGCTGGCAGGCATTTTCCTTACTTGTGTATTTGTCAGTCTTCGTGTGTACATGGGTGTGTGGGCTTGCAGCTGCTTGAGTTGCCTTTGAAATGGCAATAGCCTGAAGTGACAGACAGTAGAGGACAGATGTTATTTTCAGTTGATGTCTGTGCGCAGACTATTTTTTCAGAAAACAGGAACAGTCCTTGCACTGTGTTTATCAGAGAAGCATTTCCTTTATCAACCTGCACTTTCACTCACACATCTTTCTCTCTCTTTCACTCTCTCTCTCAAACATACACAGACACACCCTGTGTCTGATAGCTAGATTTATGTGTCACAGTTCCAAGTAGTCACTGTCTACATAGGCATCAAGTATACATCTTTTAAAGCCCTATCATATATTTAATCCTATGACAGAATTACATTTCCCAGATCTCTTTTTTTTTTCTGATCGTCGAAAACAGTATGAAAATTAAAGAGTTACTGAACCAGTTACTTAGTGCAGGTGTTAAAAATGTACAGACTTCACCAGGGAGAGCGTTATCATAAAGAAAACAATTAAGTCAAATAAAATCAGAGAGAAGGGAGATAACATAGCCTGATAAAACAGACAATTATAAAGACAGCTGGATGCATATAGATTTACTTCTGTATTTATATAATATAATTAAAAAACTAGAACTTTGCTCCTGATCATGTGAATAGGCAATATAACTGTAACAAGGGCAAACTTGGATATCCTCTAGTTTTTCATTGCCATCTGGATGCGAGAGTTTTATCACAGAGGAGTCATGTATGATTTTTATTACCAATGTCCCATTGCAAAATAGATCTAATCTGAATGGGGCTTAGGAGAGGTTATTGAGACAGACACTCATTAGACTGTAATGACCTCACTGCTCGTTCCTGTCACTTCATATTACCAGCCTTCACTTCTCTCAGCTCTCACAATCACCTCAGAATTTATTCCCCTCAGCTCACAATCACTTCAGTGTTTACTAGCCTCAGCTCTAAAACAGCTCATGTTTTACGCCCTCTGCTCTTAATCTTCTGAGTTTAACTCCCTCAGCTCTCAGTCACCTCAGATATTTGCTCTGGAGGAACATTGAAATGCTGTTGTCAGATGCCAAAATTAAAGTCCCTCCACCTCCATTAATAAAAGAAAATACAAGATATTTGTAAAAATGTCTTAAAGATGTACTTTACACCCTTACACTATTCAGTATGTGTGGATCTATTCATATTTTTTCTTCACTCAACATTGTGTACTTAAATGGAAGATGCTCTTTGTAAAACATTACTCACAACAAAATCTATAAAGACCTAAGACATTATGTCTTTATAATAACATAATAATTAAGAAAATAAAAAAAATAATCCCTGATCATGTCAAATGGCTTTTTAGCACCAAAAGTAGTACTTTCTCACTTTCAGTGGGGTACAACCTGCATTTCATAATGATATAAAGGAAAGGGTTTCTAACCTGCTATATACTTAACACAGTTTTGATATTGTAACATCTCAGAAAGACATAACAAGGATATATACAATGTCTAAAGCATATAGATTACAGTCAGAAAGTGAACCCTCATCTCATGGATCATGTAGATCAAAATAAATACTGAAGATGAAAATAAAGCATCAGCAATGTTTCGTGGGAAATTTAAATGTTTAGGATGGTAATATTTATTTGTACCTGGTTTTTGGTCATTCAAGAGCAGACTGCATATTTTGCTGTGTTAAGCCCAGATTTTGAACACTCGTTACCTGTGTTTTTGTTTTCTATATTTGTTCTGCAGATGCCTCACAGATTTGTGGCATATTGTTAAACTCTGACAACTGAAATATATTTTTGTTATATTTTCTAAGCTTACAGTGATGAAAAACAATTGTTAATAATATTATTTAATGTAAAAAAAATTCAGGTGCAAATCAGAATTGATCAACAGTGCTCTCAAGAGCAACATAAACAAAAAGCCAGAAACGACACCACTTCTGTCTTGATTCTGCATTCATTGACTCTTCTACTATCTTTTGTTTTGTTTTTTTTTTCTCCCCTGTGTGTGTAGGAAGGCCATAGCTAAATCAGGGCTACAACATCTGTCTTCTCAGCCCAGCAGTTCAGTGTTGGCCAAGGGTGACTCGGACAGAGAGATCCGCAACACTGTGGACTGGAGTGTGAGTTATTACAACACACACACACACACACACACACACACACACACACACACACAAACAACAGAGGATTTCTCAATGCCACAGACACACATGCCTTGTAGTCTGTACATTTTTCTAGAGTAAGCACAGAATAGGCAGCAGTAATTTGCATATTTACATATTTAAGCGCAAATGAGGCTCATAAATGCTGAATTTATTTGTTTATTTATTTTATATTTATTAGTATATTTCTTTATTTAAAAAAACAAACAAAAAAAAAAACAGGGTTCTTTGAGCCACAGAACCAGTGTTCCCACTCCTGATAAAACCAGGCTCTGGGCTTATTTTCCCTACACAATTGACACAGCCCAAAAGAAGCTTGTTAATTAATGATTAAACCTGGTGTGCTAGATGAAACAAATCATTGTGGGGTGATGTTGGCAGGACTAAAATTAGGAATCTGCTAAAGAAGATTGACCTTTGGTCCCCTGAAGCGGGCAGGGGTGGAAGGGAGGCTGGGTGCCTTTAAATTTGGTTTTCTCACAAACTACGCTGTTTTCATGGCAAATTTTCAAAGCTTATACATGATAGCACTCATGGAAGACAAATAGGTGCTCAGTCAGATTTCCAGTACTCATGATCAAGTTCATCCTGTTTGCTTGCAAACCATTCCTTTTTCGGTGCAGTGTCACTGTCACAAGTCACAGTATTTCATGTATTCCAGTTTTTGATCAATAAAATTGTCTCATTTTCATTGGTTGAGACACCCACATCTCCAGCCTGATTCAGTATGTATGGTTTCACATGCATCATGAGTAGTAGAAATGGAGACAAATATTATTAATTGCTGAATAAGCAATTTAGCTTACATAAACGTAACCCTGACCAATCACAAGGCTATCATGGTCCTTCGAGTCTGAGCAATCCCACACTTGAGCTGGCAGTAATCCTGAACCTCAACACAAGACTTGCCCAGAGTAAAGCCAGCACTCGTTTCAAGGCTCACACTGAGTAAAACCAGCTGTGATTTCAAGACTCATACTGAGTAAAACCAGCTCTTATTTTGAGGGTCACACTGAGTAAAACCAGCGCTCATTTCGAAGCTCATACTGAGTAAAGCTGACTTTTGAATTATCTTTGAGCCCCCCATCATGAGGTTTGTACATCTATGTTTATATAATTCAGATTCTCCCTGCTTGTGCTGTCATGATTTTTGTCAATAAATAGGCTTGTAAGGTTATTACAGAGATCAAAACCTAGGTAAACCCAAAAGATCTGTGAAAGCACATCCAAAATTCAAAGTCAAAAGCTAAAAAACCTTGCAACTTCTCTGTCTCAAAGCTGAGTGTGTTGCCATGGTTATATAAACAAAATATCTTGCGCCACTGATAGAGTGCTGTCAGTCATGTACATTCATTATAACTGTGTTTTTGAACCCTGCACTTGGAGGCACCCTGCCCTGCATATTTTAGTGGATTCTCTGCTTTAATACACCCGCTGTAATTCTGAAAGGACTCATTCTTTAACCGAGTGGTTGAATCAGGTGTGTTGGGAGAAGGGGAAGCAATAAATATGCAGCACGGGATTACTCTAGGACCAGGGTGTTATTTTTTTAATTTGCTGAATTTAATGAATTGCTGAATTTAATTTGCTGAATTTGCTTTTTTTATTATTTTTTTAATTTGCTGAACACTTCATATAACTTTATATATAAGTTTACTATTATGCAACAAAAGAAACCTAATGTGTTCCCAGGCATTTTAATCCATAAACACAGAACACTGTAGACTGATATTTTATAAATTACACAAAATAGTTCTGCATGGTTTATTTGCAATAATTCTGTCTGTATGGTCACTATTCTTCTTTGTCTTTATTATATTAGTGAAATAATAACAGTGATAATTTTTATAATCTTCAGTGTTTTTTTCAAGTTTTTTTTGGCCTGGTTCCAAATGATCAACATCCCGTGTATGGGAACCTCTGCCCTAAAACTGTGGTTTTCTCAGGGTCCCCCAGACTGTCCACATATGAATCATTTTTGGGACCCTAAGGATTGGTTTGATAATCAGTGACATTAAAGAACCACTTATTAAAGACATTAAAGAACCATTAAATGTTTCATTTAAATCTATAAATGAACTATTTATTGGAATGTCCTTGAGGGAATGAAAGATTATTTTCTGATGGCAATAAACACTTTTGCACCTCTATTTTTAAGAATGTAGGCCTGTCATAATGATTTGATTTAAGAACATAATTCATTAAAAAGAGTTTTCTTTGTTAATTGGCAGTGATTAATTTGTGACAGGAAGGGCTATTTTTTAGGAGTCTTTATTACAGTGGGTCTCAAATTATTCATATTGCACTCCACACTATCCGACTTTCAACAAAGCATAAAGCCATAATGCCAACTGTCTTGTGATTATGAGGAACCTTTTCTAGAATATACATACGACAGGGATTTGTACCAGTGTTTAATTTTGTAAAGGTTCTTTAAAAGTAAAAAAAAAAAAAAAAAAAAAAAATCATACTCAGTCACATATTTTAAATTTCTAAAGAACCATCCAATGAAATGCTCAAGGAATCAGAGATCTTTTTGGCTCCTTTTAAGATTGTAGAGCATCTTGATTAATATTGACCTCCTCTATGAATCAGCAGTAATTAATTAGTAATGTACATGATGGTAATTCATAAATTATATGGTTCTGATGATGAGTAAGTTTCTGATTAACATTATTATATTCATTGTGTTATTATTACAGTGAATTTTTTCCATTGCTTTTTCGTTAATTTTCAAAAATGTCTGTGGGAATATCTGATAAGCTGTGAACTCAATAGG